>NC_052499.1:87331987-87338813 GCF_016617805.1 Bactrocera tryoni
TATGATATTATAGTTTTGTTCACCTAACGGTTTTAAGTATCACCTAAAACTAATCGAGATAGATATAAGGTTATACATATATATTTTTAAACGATCAGGATGTCTAGAAAAGTTGAAATCCAGGAGACTGTCTACGAAACAAATTACGAGCTTGCAGTAGGCGCTATCGGACCACTGTCACGTCCACAAATCGCCATTAACCCAAAACTTATAATGAGCCATAACTAAGCAGTTATGCAATTCAAGCAGTCGCGTAGATACAACTTCGGACGTCCGGGGCCAAGGATATTCTGCCGCCCACTTTTATCTACCTACCTACAAGTTTCATGAGGTGGTTCGAACAAAAGTGAATTTTTACAAAATATCTTCGATATTAAGTATATAAAATTTAGGAACTTGAAGCCACACAAATTCTAAAGTTCCAAAATTCTCACAATAGAACAAAAATTGATAGTAAATTTACAAGACATCTTGTACACTTTTGACAGAATTTGCAGGAATTTTTGCCCGATCGTTTTTCCGCCCCCAAGACGTTGCGCCCGTGGCGATGGCCCCCTTCGCCCACACCCGATTTAGTTCCCAATGGTTGTTATATTATACAATTTTCTTTTTTATTTCATAGAAATCAGCACAAATAAAATACATCGACTCTTGACAAAATTCAAACTATACTAAGAAAACCCGTCGTATTAAGTGCGTCTCACAAACAGCGATTACTATTATTATTTTATTAGTTCTTTACGAAAATAGGCCACAAATGTATATGTTCAGCAAAAACAAACAATATTACAATATTGAGGTCCGTGGGTACTTTGTCGCTAAAGGACGTTGCTTTTCCAATCGTCGATACACTTCTCAAGCTCGATTTTTCGGATAGCTTTAGCTCTGTCGGCGTTGTACCATGTCTGGAGAATATGGAAGTCGGGACATTGTTTCTGTATTATTTTATTCCGTTCATTCACAAACAATCAACAAGTGTGAGCTTTTAACAAACGAACATGACCAAATATATGAAAACGCGCCTAACCTCAGCGGCTACAGAAACAGTAAGCCATAAAGGAGTTATACGGATATCCACTTGTAATTTTGAAAAACTCGATTCTTATTTTGAGTGTATAGTATATACAAGTATATTCCAGAATATTGCCTATAAATTTCAAAGTAATCCGGTGAATAGTTTCGGAGTAATGAGCGTATTTCTAAAGATGTCTCCGAGCGTTTGAAAATAGGCGGAACCGTAACCTGAAGTAGCAGCAATTTAATGCGTTTTTCTCGAAACGATGTTTTCAAAGTCGGTGAGGAATATTTCTCCAAAACGGCTTAACCGATTGACTTGAAATTTCCGTAGGATCTTCTTAGATACTTTTGTCAGGTAATTGTCTAAGGCATAAAGTTTTTGATAAAAATTTCGATTTTTTAAGTCACTTTAAATTGTTTCGTGCAAAAAAAAAATATTTTTGTTGATAAGCCGCCATTTGTCTGAAATCCAAATTTTGACTATTTCTTAGTAATTATTTATTCTAAAAGTAATCCTTTTGGTTTTTTTATTTCAGACAATTTGGATCAGAGATACTTATCTTTCCCAAGGCCAAACACCTTTTTGTGGAGGACTTTTAGGAGATCTTCTACGGAACCCAATACTTTTATAATAAAATATGAATTCTTAGAATACGTTAAATTTGCTAAATGTTCATATATTTTATATTCAATAAAAAGCCTCTCCAGAAAAAATTAACAAAAAAACACATTTTTTCGAACTTACAAGTGGATATTAGGGGTTATAGCTGAAAATTTTATTGCAGTTCCAGGGCATGTATATCAACATAATAAAGAAAGTGACGATTTAACTCTCCAAACCTGCGAAATTATAAGCAGGTTAAAGTGTACTGCTCGGCTGTCACGCCATACTTATAAGTACTGGTCTTTAGTAATGCCAGATGGAAGTACAGTATACAGTTTAATTTGGACTGAAGTGTTCGTCATACAGAATGTCAATGCGTTTTGCGAGCCATAAGAACGCCTTTATATCTAACTATTGATACCTTTGGCTATCGCAAAATTATAAAATTTTCGTTAAATTCTGAACACACCTCGTAAAATTGTGTGAAATATGTTTTCAAGAGAATTTGGGTTTGAAGCAATCGGCTTAGACCTCGCTATACCCGATGAAGTATTTTTCCATTTCTAATTGTCTTTAACCGTTCTGTTGGTCGATATGTGCTATTTTTTAAGGAGATATGTTTTCGCTGAATAGAGTCTCTGGTAGAAATTTTCTCTCATAAACTGGATATATAAAATTGAGTTAATTTGGTTGATTTTAATATAAATATTTTAGACAGGAAGCATAATATGACTTTTGGTAGTATGAGTTAATCGAATACCAAATATTATTATCCGCAATGGCTGTCTATAAACCATATGATTTTCTAAAGATAAGTAAGATACATACATACATATATAAATTATTTACACGTATCAAACGAGAAAGATTGGGGTCTTAAATAGGAGTAATCAGGCTCCCACTGACGTATTGTAGAAAAAATAATTTCCTTATATATTATGATGTTGCCCTTTTCCTACGCACAATGCTAGAGTTATTGAGTCCTAAATAGATTCTATTTACCCTAAAGCGACTCCTGGTACAATTCCACAGTGTTATGGAAGATTAGCACTGTTTGGCAATATGTAATGGCATTAGTTAAAAATAAATACATTAAAAAAGTAGGAATTGGCATAACTTTAATGAGAACAGAGTTATAGCCGCATAATTTTCTGAATTCTTAAAAGATAGCTTTACTAAGTGCTATATTCAAAGCTAAGTTCAGTGTTTCCACATCTAGTAATAGTGGCACCTTATTCGCAATTAAAAATTTTTTGCTTTTTGTTGTATTCGATTCGCCAGTTCAATGCTAACAGTTTTGGGCACAGCTCTCTTTTCAAAAGGTGTATATGTAAAAGCAGCCACAAAGCTAAAGAGTAGAATTCGATACAAGTGGATGTCTCGCTTGAATTGTATAACAACCATCTCCAATGCTCAACCAGTTTCACGACTATGAATGACTCAAATGGCAAATTGGTATAAAAAAATTGATATCTATGTATTTCAGTAAATTTTTAAACTTTAAGACTTAAAATAACATATAAAAAATATTTTGGAAAACGTTTGGCATGGACACTCTTTGAAATTAAAGGTTTCCTAAAGTGTTTTATGTGTAGGAAAATCAGAAGACCCGTAAGCGTTACAACGTTTAGCGAGCGGAGAAAACTAACTAATCATTGAAGCGAATGTTTTGGTAAGAATTTCGAAAATCCTTATATTAAGTATAAGGGGGATATGGGGTGTATTGATCCGATTCAACCCATTTTTGACATACAGACATACCATTATAAGAGAACGATTATCCCTTAATTTAAGTTATAATCGTATACTTATACCACACACTGACCCTCATTTTCGATCAAAAGTCAACTATATGTGCCGAGGTCTAGATATTCGGGGCTGGATCCGTTTTTATTGGATTTGAACAATTTTTGGTGATAAGGTGGCAAACATTAAATACATTATTTGTCCAAAATTTTTTGCCGTTATATTAATTGCTTCTTGATTTGTGTACTGAAAACTGAACGATTCAATTGGAATTTAAAACTGTGCTATATGGGAAGTAAACGTGGTTCCCGCCCGATTTCATCCATTTTCACAATGTGACATAAGAATGTAAAAATAATGCCACTTACCGAAATCAGTTGGTCAGGTCCCGAAATATGGGATTTCACCAAAAAATGGACGGTGCCACGCCCATAATCCAATTTTCACATCAGCTTCTATAAAACCCTCTCATATATCGAGGTGGTAAAATTTAATGTCCCTGGCGTAATTAGTTATTGATTTATTGCGCTTTTGGTAGTTTTAACAAAACCGTTATATGGGGAGTGAGCGGGGCTATCCACCGATTTTATCTATTTTCACACTGTCGGTAAATGTTATAAGATTTGTGCTCAGCAGATTTGGTTGAAGTGCTTTAGGAGATATGTACATTAAACTCGTTTGAGGGCGGGGCAATGCCCACTTTTTCAAAAAGTTTTGCCCACAGATGGTCCTTGCCTCAGTGATCCTCTGTACCAAATTAAAGCTTTACATCTTAATTCAGTGGTTAGTTATGGCACTTTATATGTGGTCCGATTACGCCCATCTACGAACTCGAAAATTTTTCGTATTAAGGAACCCATATACCAAGTTTCATGGAGATATCTCAACTTTTAACCAAGTTATCAGTCCACTGGATTTTAACTTTTCTCGTCATCCTGATCATTTATATATATATATAGGCCTATACCTATCTCGATTAGTTTTAGGCCATACGTACAACCGTTAGGTGAACAAAACTATAATACTCTGAGGCACCTGGTTGCAAGAGTATAACAACAATTCATAAAATAAAAGTCGGTTTACGGGAGTGCCAGCGCTGCATAATGCCGATTCAATACTATTCATAGATTTACATACTCATATGTTTGGCTTCACCAAAACTTGTTACTGCCTTATTTGCGTTGGGGTTCGAATTCTCAGAGGCCCGCATGTAAATAAATATGTGTGTGGGTTTGCTGTTTAAATGCGTTGTTTTTGCTCGCCAATAATTCGATTTTAATGACAAGATGACTCAACACTAATTAATTGATTTGACATAATTAACGATGGTATTTCGTGGATTAGGAACTGATAACAAATTAATTGTGTTACCTGAAAATTCAAGTGATAAATGTATTCATTATAATTTCACATGTCCACTGGTTTTTATGTGAAAGAAAATCAACAAAATTGAATGTGCAATTTGTATGTAATTACGTAAATTAAGTGGATAAAATATACAAACTTACGAACATATAATGCATTAGTGATTATAATCGTGATCTCTTCATGTACATACATATGTATGTATGTAAGTGAGTGGAAATTCGCCGGACAATTGATATATTAACGCTATGTCACCATGACAGGCAATAAAAAAACGCAATACGCCTACTTATGCATGTGAAAATTAATGAATCATTGAAAAACTTAAATGGATTTTATTTCATTAGTTCATTTAATTCTTTTGCATTATTTCTCACCAATGTTTTTATTAAAGCAGTATATTAAAAACTAAAATACATCTACTCTCATACTCTTTTATAATTAAATATATAATATTTTGGCTGGTCCATAAAACCTTAAATTTTTTACCGGGGCGGTCCAACAACTACTAAGTGGACGTTGTTTCAAGTTTTGATGAGCAATTCCCGTTTGTTCCGAAAATGGCTCCCACGAAGAATAACGTGCAGAAAAAACCTTATCTATTCCACTATTTCTCAGCATAATCCACGAGAAGAAATGCAAAACGATTACATGGTTCAACAAACATTAATTTTGAGATGGATTTGAAACCAATTTCCAGAAAAAATAACCACAGTTGTGTAGGAATGTGAAAGTGAGGGTTATGGCCGTTGAGAAAGCTTAGCTTTCATATATCAATAAAACACATTTTTCAGATGGTTTAACAAGATGGATTTTTAATTTGTGAGTTAAATACTTAACGGATTGCTGTCATGTATAGACTGAATAGGATTGCAAGAGAACCAGCATCAAACTATTATTTGATCCTGTATCCTTTTCGCTCTCTACAGCAGCTGATATATGACTTGCAAACTCTGAAACTAAAAATTGTCACAGCACAAATATCCATCCATAGACTTTTTCATCATTTTAACTTTGACCAGAACATTTGAGTTCCTTATAATAATCCAACACTTTTTCGGTCCGTTTGCTCGTTTGTTTGTGCACAAAACTGCATTAAACAATTAAAATAATGCAATTGTTAGCATTTAGATAATTCCTGCTGCACTCATCTAGCGCTAGTTCCTGCTTATCTATACGAAACATGCCAACATTTATTTACAGTAAACTTTTACAAAGCATTAAAAGCTTTCGTTTTATGAAGGAACTTGGCTTTATACTTTCAGTTTTGAAATTCGTTAATGTCTATTGTACACAATGGTAGTGGTGTCGGGGTAGGAGAACACTTCTATCAAAAGCATCGAGTTGCCCTTTTATGCAGTTTTATTCCAGTAATTATTGTTGCCCGTCAGTGCTTTAAAAGCTTTAAAATTTGGAAAAACGTTTCAGATAGAGTTAAAATGTATTATACGAGCGCTTTAAAATTTTAATATCACTGCAGATCATGAATCTGAATTATTGCAAATTCAACTCTTCGCACGTTCATTTAAATACAGTTTTTATTTTTTTGCGCTTTCTGCTTATTAAACAGTTATATTGGTTGAAAAGTAAGTTTTTTGTATAAGCTAGCAACTCGCGACAAGTGGTGTAAGGTATCAAGGCGTTTAGACTAAAGACTAAAGTGAACCTTTCTCATTTCATAATTAACTCCTCTTAATAGATCAGCAAGGGATTTTTAGGGCAAGGCTAACTTGTGATTTGGAATCCAAAGAATCAAAAATGGTTTCAATCAAAAAAATAATTCCGTCAGTCCCCATATACCTAATAGAAAATTGTTCGAACTTTCGACTCACTTTACATCGCATATATCGGCAAATTTGAGAGTTATCTTAATAAAAATTGAGAGATCGTGTTTTTCTATTATCGGTTCATCTTTTGCACATTTAACTAATGTCAAAGATTTCAAACTCCCTTATAGTACTACATATACTGATTTTCGTTAATCCCACAAACCTTATGTCAAATATGTTTGGTCAATGTATATGTTATACTCGTATAGTTATACGAAATATAAAATTGCTGGGATCCCGTCCTCTAATTGTCTTTTCATGCACC
>NC_052499.1:87338913-87512481 GCF_016617805.1 Bactrocera tryoni
AAGATTTTATGGAATTCATCATAAAATAGCTCGAATTTTAAAATATGTACATATACATACTTAACACACTTATGTGCTTCCATAATAAATATACATGCACACAAACATATGTATACCGATCTATAAATATACATATATACATATATATGCAGCATCGTTTAAAACCATAGTAAACATGCGAATCTGTAAGCGTACATTCCCTTAACATTAGATTATTATTTTTCTCATTTAACACTGAAAATGCTCAATTCTGCTATTTTCGTGTCCCCTGATGTTAAGTGGTGAAACACGCTAATAATTTTCTGTGGTGAAACACGCTCATCCAAAACAGTAAATATCCCAAAATTGAAATATCCCTAAATTTTCGTCATCGTGAACCTTCTCTATAAATATACGTTCTCTGCGCGCAGTTAAATCCGTTCCTAGAATTAATGGTTGGTCACTTCACTATTTATCCCAGAATTAGTTAAGCTATAATCATAGAACGTTTATAACAATAATTATAAACGTTCTCTGCTATAATTACAAGTAGTTGATATTTTTCCCATAAGCGATATCGAACGGTTGTTATCTTAGATGGTATTTAACTTTTGATTTTGCGAGATGGCGTCATCTGGTGGTTGCTCACTGTAATGCATCTTATCAATAGCAGTAAGAGCACATACTGTGGCCTTAAAACTGTCGGGACAAACTAAACGTAAATTACTTAATTTGAAAATTGTTATTAAGAATAATCTACAATAGTCGATAAACAACATGTTTTCCGTTCGCCATTGAAAGCAATAACTTTCCTTGTGTTAACAGACAAAGTTCTTACTAGTCTCAATACGGTGGGCAACATATAAGATCATTTTCAAGCCATAAGATTAGCACGAGCGACCGGAGTTATTTAAAACAAGTAAGGAAAGGCTAAGTTCGGGTGTCACCGAACATTTTATACTCTCGCATGTTAAAGTGATAATCGAGATTTTATTTTTCAAATACCGTATTTGTGTAAAGTTTTATTCCGCTATCATCATTGGTTCCTAATGTTTATACTCGTATTATACAGAGAAGGCATCAGATGGAATTCAAAATAGCTTTATATTGGAAGAAGGCGTGGTTGTGAACCGATTTCACCCATATTTCGTACATGTCATCAGGGTGTTAAGAAAATATTATATACCGAATTTCATTGAAATCGGTGGAGTAGCTCCTGAGATATGGTTCTTGGTCCATAAGTGGGCGGCGCCACGCCCATTTTCAATTTTTAAAAAAGCCTGGGAGCAGCTTCTTTCTGCCACTTCTTCCGTAAAATTTAGTGTTCCTGACGTTTTTTGTTAGTCGGTTAACGCACTTTTTAGTGATTTTGAACATAACCTTTGTATGGGAGGTGGGCGTGGTTATTATCCGATTTCTTCCATTTTTGAACTGTATATGGAAATGCCTGAAGAAAACGACTGTGTAGAGTTTGGTTAACATAGCTATAGTAGTTTCCGAGATATGTACAAAAAACTTAGTAGGGGCAGGGCCACACCACTTTTCCAAAAATTACGTCCACATATGCCCCTCCCTAATGCGATCCTTTGTGCCAAATTTCATTTTAATATCTTTATTTATGGCTTAGTTATGACACTTTATAGGTTTTCGGTTTCCGCCATTTTGTGGGCGTGGCAGTGGGCCGATTTTGGCCATCTTCGAACTTAACCTTCTTATGGAGCCAAGGAATACGTGTACCAAGTTTCATCATGATATCTCAATTTTTACTCAAGTTACAGCTTGCACGGACGGACGGACGGACAGACGGACAGACGGACGGACGGACAGACAGACATCTGGATTTAGTTTTAGGACTTACAAACAACCGTTATGTGAACAAAACTATAATACTCTCCTTAGCAACATTGTTGCGAGAGTATAAAAAATGTCGTTAAACTAGAAGGTGTTCTCCGTACAAGTCAAACTCGATAAAAAAAACAAAAAATGTCAAAATGGCCGTGAAAAAACCCAAATTTCGGTCGGTTTTGGTCAAAATTCGATTTTTGATCAGATGAAAAGGCCGATAGGTCATTGTATTTAGAATTATATACAGAGTAAGCAGAAAAATGTATGATAATCTGAAATTTGTTTTCGAGTTATCACTTCATCAGTTTAGAAAAATTTTGTTTCTGGAAAAATGTGCTTGAATAAAAATTGAAGGTGCTGATTGAATTGGGCGGCTACACTTCAAATGGCTGTAACTCTAAAACTATTTGAAATTTTGATTTGAAATTTGAGTATATTATTTCTAAAAGTATAAACTATGGAAATAATAAAAATCGATTTTTTCACTAGATTTCATATTAGATTTGTCCCTTAACCTTGTCCTTGAACCTCTAAAAAATTATGAGATTGTCGATCTTGAAACTGCAATAAACTATTGCTATTCTTACAAAAAAAAAGTCAAATTCATAAATAAATACCATATAACGGTAGAATCTGGTTGCTAAGCTTCCTTATCGTTTAGCACAAGTTTAGTTAATGCTTTTATTTATGCGTGAAAAGAATTATAGATAGAAGAAAAACTCTTTTCTCTTATTATTTCCTTTTACTTGTAGTGATTTGATTCGATCACTCAGCTTTTTGATACGCCTTCCAACAACCAATGAATTGGACTGATTTAATGATTTGAAGACAGATCGCCTTCACAGATTTTTGGTGATAGGGCCTATGTTCGAAACCAGGCGCTTCGAAGTGGGAGTATGCAAATCTCGATTAGAAGGATATTGAAGTGAATTCCTCAATAAAGTAATAATTTTATAGTATATTTATTGATTAATTATCGAAAATTCATTAATATCTGCATGCTTTTATTAATTTTTGTTTTTAATTTCTATTAACGAAGTTCTGTCCACTAAAAGCTTTCTAAGCAATAACCTCATTTCCTTAGTGTGAATGTAGGCAAGTACGTCTTTATATAGTAAACATTTTTTAGTATTATATATATATGTATATTTCATAACTAAAGACCATTAATCGGCTATAAAGCATCAAATGTGAAAAGTTTTCTAAAGTTCGAGATAATGAATGGTTTGCGGTAACAGCTTAATCAACCCGTTGAAATGGCTACATTTCAAAGAGGCTCTCGGCTCATTATTTCGAAAGTTGATACACACAAACATTTCAGTTGAATCACATTTGCTCGATGCAGTTATCGACGTGGAAAATATATTTGCACGTACAAACATACATATACATATATACATACATACATATATGCGAGTAGTAAATTTTTCATGAACACTTCGCTTAGGGACACATGTCTTCGCACAACAGCAAAAGCAAGAGCGGAGATAAAATGGCACGCATTTGTTGAATGAGCCAGCGGATGAGGGTGTGGGGGCATAGTTGGCAAGAACCCGAAAGTGCCGGCATGACAAATGTACTACTTGACTGTACAACTTCATTATTCTACAGTTTTTGTTAATAAATCAAAGTCAAAATGTGTGATGTATCCTTTGACTTGTTTTTCTTCACTTTCATCTCAACTTACTTAAGATGACAACTTGGAATACGTTCGGCCACCAGTGCCATCGTTCGTGTATGTGCGTGAAGTATACTCGTACACTCACTTTGGCAATCAGTTATCCATTGCCGATTTACTGCCACTCGGCGTCGTCGTCGTTTTCGTTTTTGTTTTGCTGTTTGATAAATTTGTCACTGATAATGGGAAGCGCTCTCGTTTAAGGTTAAATATTTGTAAATCTCCGAAAGGGAGACAGCGCAAGCGGTGTGTGTGTAGCCTCAGTCTTAATCCAGTTACCGGTTCATATTCGGCTAGGTTTCCATTGCAATCAATTTTTGTCAACGGGCAGTGAGGCAAAGAGAAAAGGGTTAAAGCCCATATTTTGTGGTTTACATTTTCGGTCAGTGGGTCCAAATACACGCCCAGGATTAGGAAATCTCTACGCAAAGATACTGTTTCCAATTAAATTTGTCAAATTTTAAATGCAAATGCACACATTAATTACAAATTTTTTGTGTCAGTTATCTGATTTCAAAATGCCTGTGTAAGTGTCCGCCGCAAAATTGGTTAGCTTTCTGCTTTTTGTGGCCCACCTGGTCGGAGTAGAGTGCCCCGTAAAATGTCAAAGCACGCTCCCTCATTCTCATTTCGGCCTTTGCTCTGATCATTTTTCATTAGGGCGCTTCGTGTCGTGTGACGACATACTGCCGGCAGCACAAACGCCGCCGAATTTACTCATCAGAGTATTTTTGTACCCAAGCGCAACTTTGGATTGAATGGATAATTCGAGAATTGCTAAAAAAGCTGAGAATTCAGACTTCCAATAAAGCATTAGTGCCTCTCATCCATTTGAGTACCAATTTTTATATTTTTATAGAAGATGTGTGAAAGATAGCTAAACGATTTCGAAGTATGGTAGTATATTTGGGATGTAGGAACTGAATATGCTTTCTTAGGGAGCTCGAGAGAATCAGTTTGTTTTAGTGTAGATCAAAGAAGGAGTTTTAGCATGTGGACCGTGTCCCCTACACGAAGTAGGCATTTCAGGATATTTTATTATATGTAAACAACTCCGACTTTAGTACACGTCTTCGTCTCCACTTCGTTTTCTTTATATTTGCACCTTGTATTTTAAGTGAATTGATATTCTAGTAATAATGTGTACATTTTCATAAGCAATTCGGTCGACTTGTAAAATTAGGAGGAAAGGATGTCTCCGTGCCATTATATCTATGTATGTGTATGTTTAATGGTGTTGGTGCTTTCATTTTGAGAGTTGACACTTTTTACCTGGAATGACATGGGTTGACAGTGGATATAGGAAATGTGTGAACGATTTTCATCAGCAAATTGCAATCGTTGCCAATAAATCATTTCTCTCCACCATGTTTTTGCTTGACTTGTGCTTTACCCGCCGGCTTACTAGAAGCAAATGCAACTCGAAATATGGTTAAGCTAAGCAAATTCGGATTTGCATGTTTTCTGTTGGGAAATTATTTCATTTTTTATTCACTGCCCAACATATTCAGGAGCTTGTTTGAGTTCTTATTATACAAATTTTTGTGTTGGCTATCTGTTGATGAGCATAAGTATTTATTTCGATTTTATTTGCCTGCAAGCTGTGTTAGAATACCTATTTAGGTCAAGTATTATATGACAAGAATAAGGCTTAATAATCGCGAAAACATTTACTATTATAAGACAGAAGTGGTAAACACGTATTCGCCTTATTTTCTACACTTTTAGCATATAATACGGCTTAATATGGCTTAAAGTAAACAGTTATGGTCTCTACACTGGCACACACGTACACGCGAATGACAGGCACACCTATGCCTGCAGGGTTGAACCTTGACAACGCGCCTCGGCTGTGTGGAGAAAGGTGAAGTGACCAAACTAAATGTAAACTCAGAAAACCTACAAATAACTGAGCCCAACGCATGTTTGCAATACCTATCATGTGTATTTGTTGCCAATAGAACCGTTAGTCATCGGGCTATCGCAACACAAACAACGTTTGCCACAGTCTAAATATGAGTAAATTGATACCTTTCTCCGCCTACTGTCGAACGGACAGTGAAACAAATAAATAAAGTTTGCGAGCTTTAGGCGACTTGCCATTTAGTCAAAACCATATATTTGCATTTTACCATTACCTACGTTCATATATTCAAAGGTGCACACAAACGTGTGTTTAGTTTATAATATGCAAAGACTGTTGAGTTGTTACTTATGCAGAGAATACAATAATTCGAAAAAAAGAATCCCAGTTTCTTTATTAATAGCTATAACGGAAGTTGCAGTTAAGCATTGCTGCTACCGCCCAATTCAAGGATCTAAGAAGTTTTGAATATTGCAAATATTTGTTTTATGTTCTTTTGAATTTCATATATACAATAGATATTTGTTGTTTTTGTTACTTCTGTAAGGAGCATAGGACCACAAAATAACTGTATTTTTATATATATTTTTGGTTCTTTTTTTATAATCTTCACAGACAGCACCAGCGAAACTAAACTGCTCCTTTAGATCTTTCGCGTAAAAGGTGCTCATGTTCACACATAAGGCTCGTCCCGAAGAACGTTATTTTTGCAGACAATGCAATTCTGAAGTGTAGATTTCGCTTCTTAAATGAAATTAACGTCTTACGAGTCCCTCCTCGCAAGCATCCTGTTATGAGTCAGATTTGGGATTTTTCGGCGACAAAGAATAACACAGCATAGAACAGAAACTATTTAAACACCAAATCTACGCCTATTAAAATCGGCTCAGCAAAAAAAAAATAGAGTCCGCGTGAAACCGACTATTCAACTCTGATAGTGTTTAATTCAGTGGTAGCTGGTGGCAGCAGAAGGAAGAGAAGCTTTATTTGGTATTACGAGTTTGGCGGTTATAATAATCTTAAGCTATAATATCCTTCACAGGTGTATTTCTTATAGCAACTATATTCGTAATTAATTTAGAAAACGTAACCGGCCATCGGTTTACAAATAATGAAAAATTTTGTTTTAGTTCTTTCCAGTTATAGTGGTTCTATACAAGAATTAATTTTAATCGATCAGTTTTTAGGACAGCTATATCCTTTTCTGATCCGATATAGACGGTTCGAATGAATGAGCAGCTTCTAAGGGAAAGGAGGATGAGGATGGCGCGATAACGGTAGCAAATTACGGATACGTTCTCATCGGCGTAATTTTTGAAAAAATATGGACCGGTGATTCCACCGACCCATAAACCACACTAAATCGCAGCTTTGAATCTCTTCACGTTGGCCTTCGTCCCAAACGCGGAAATTTTTCTACTTTATGTACAAACTCATAGAGCCATAAATAGGCCTCATCGCTGAACAAAATTTGACTCGAAAACGAGGGATCTTCTTGCAGCTTTTCAAGAACCCATAGAGCGAAGCGATGCCGGTAGAGAAGGTTGAGCGGAATCAGTTCTTGCACAAGCTATATTTCGTCCGCTTTCAATTTAAGATATCGACGAAAAATGTGCCAATTTGTTCCAGGATGAAATGCCAAACAATTCTGTAAACAATAACATGACAGCTTGAAACGACTCACGCGTGATCTGTTAAAAAAAGACTATTAAAAAACTAATAATGACGTTATTAAATAGGCGATTATAATTATATATTCAGTACTTTTAAAAATACTGCTCAGACTCATTCAAAACTCGATTAGCGCAGTATTCACTAAAACTTACCATCGATACAATAGATACAATTTATAATCAGATTATTCTGTGGGTTTTGTCCTTCAGTTTCAAAGTGCTCAAACTTGTTGCAAGGAATGCCACATGCCTATTTGAAAGTTGAGATATGTCAGTAATAATGCCTAGTGGTCAAGCCAAAGCTAAACTAATAATACGAAACTCTGCCAACACTTCTGGAGTGAGATCAACCCTTGTCCACTTTTGTACGGCACTTGTAGCTGTGCTGCTTATTGTGTGCATACCCGAGCTCAATGATACCTCAAAGGTTAAAGATTATGCCATTCTGTGGTGATATACGAGTATTATATATTTCAATTCGGCGTGTAATTCCCGTCTGCAGACACTACACTCACATACGCAGTAGTTACTCATGCTAATATGCGATGTAACAGTATTCTTTTTGTCGGCATAACGTAACGTAAGCAAGTAGTAAATGAAAAATTGCCGGTGTTATACATTTGTGTTGTTTTTGTATACACGCCTCTTCTGCCATGTTGCGCATATACAAATTCCTATACATATATAATATATACATACGTGTCTAAAAACCCCATAAGGATTTGACAAATTATCCTGTAACAGTTGCGCTGGCTGCGGCATGAAGTGTTGAGTATTGTGAGGCAAGCAAGTTTGCTTTCGATATTGGTTTTCTATTTGACTAAGTGGTATATTGGGAATTTTCGTATGATTACTCGTACTCAGTTTTTTCGGCGCTCAAGACATTGAGTAATTGGAATATGCAGTGGTTTAGCGGGCTCCAGACAGAACTGGTATAAAAAGAATGAAGAGCAAAAAGATATTTGCAAACATTTGTTTACCCAAAAAGAAAAGAAGTTATTGCTCTGCCAAGTAAATACTTTCTATAAAGCTCTATTCAGATATCAAAGCACATATTGGCATTGAAAGAGTGTTCTTACAATTGGTATTGGTATTTTAAGGTTAAAGCTTCCTCTTATTTATACCTAATAACGGGACGCCACACTTATTATAAACTGTTATTTTGATTTTTGGAGTAGGAAGCATCGAAAGCCTGAACCCTTTTTCTGTGGGGATCTTTGCTTCCTAATCAAAACCTAGTACAGTCATGCACAGGTTCCCGCTTTACCACCAGAGAATGGCTGAATAATGCTCTTGTATACTACTATCAGCAAAAAATAGTAAGACTTTGTACATAACATTAAAATTCCTAATTTATTCTTTAAAATATATACAGTCCCCTTCAATGTAATTTTTCCAATTCTCAACCTTACGAAGAATCAATGCAGTATTCGAAACTGCATTATCGAGGTGCACAAGCCCAGAATTGTCGGTCCATAATTCCGGCCTCGTTTTACGAATAGCATATGACGCATAACACTCAAACAGTATGACTTGTTGACAGTTTGGCCGGTCGGAAGGAATTTGGAATGCGCTTCACCACGTCAACCGAAGAAAACTGTGAACAAAACCTTGATTTTTGACCTGCTTTGAAGTTGTTTTTCGGCTTCGGCCGATTGATCGTCTGTTTCTGGGTCTTAAGCATATATTCAAGACTCATCGTCAGTAATAATACGTTTCATGACATCTTGGAAGTCGAAAAGCATTCAGTTTCTGCTGGGGTAGAAATCATCCCTGCTTGTAGCGGAACCGCCTCCTAGGAACATCAAGAGGTCCTTCCTCAACCACGTTAACGACAAAAAAACAATACGCATACAACATTATTTGGGATGCGGCGTACATGACTTACTTTCCATTATGACATATAAATTAAAATGAGCGGATGGATTTTAAATTGATTTTATATCAGTAAGGAATAATATCCTGACAGAAATAAAATTTGACTCACCATTAATAGGTAATATGATGACGCAGACCAAAAAATTGCAGGCGAAGATGGATTAAATTGTAGCAAAGTAATAAACAAAATTTTGCATTGACATTAATTCTCTACTGAGTGATCTTTAAAACAGCCTTTATTGAAAAAACAGTTCCTCTATTTCCAATAAATCCAAATTAATATAAACATTTGCTCCTGTTGCACAAACAACCGTTCGCACGATATATGAATGTAAATGTCTATCAAACTGATTGGTTGGTTGGTGGGCATTCACATACTGAAAGTCCTTGACACGAATCTCAGAAATCGCACGTAACCTCAAGTATAATTCGCAGTGACAACAAAGCTGGAGCTCTCCGTCGTCAAACCCATGCACTCACGCACTTGCAGCAAGCTACCCGCCCGCCAAATATTATAGGCTATCATAGCACAGTCAGCCGGCGGGCATGAGCAGTGTAAAGGATATGTGAATGCAAAGGACGAAAAATGAGTAGCTCAGCCAACATGGCCAAGAGCATTTCAGAAAATGCAAACCCACTCGCATTAGTACTCGTCATCACGACTCGCATGCTCAAGTGTGGCGCACTTGAGGTTCTTAATGTGTGACGGACCGCCTCGTCCGTCGCCTCCGCCCCGCCTTCACCCACACACGCACCACCGGAGTGAGCGCAGCCAACGCGCAGCGAGTCAGCGCAACAACACTGACAGCTTCTGTCAACGTATTAGCAAACCGTTAGCAAGGTTGCAATAATTAACATAAAATATACACACATAACAGTATATTATGGCTTAAATACACATATCCATACATATGTTTGTACATATGTGTGTCGGCGGTGAAATTAAAAATAAAACACGTACCACGTCGAGTGGCGTTGGTGCAAGTACCATTCGGCGGGAGGACGGACGGGGCGGTGCATTCTCATTTCCTTACTGCAACAACAAAGCTGGTGACAATTTATGGGGTAATTCAAACATTGCGAGTAAATGCGTGACATTTCCTGTGCTAAGACGGACAAAGTTTTCGGTTTATTGGCGAAGGATCTGCGTCTAATTGTAATTTACTTGAAGTTTATTTTAATGCTGTCGCACCGCCGGTGGCCGCGAGTGCATATGTGGGAATGGAGGCCACCAACACTTAATCGGCTTACAAGATCTACATACATCGGGCATACATACATATTTATATGGTTGATGGATTGTCCTTTGACGACATTAATCAAGGACCAAGAGCTTTATGGGAATATTGGCATGAATATTGACAAAGTCGTTATGAATACAAGTACATATATTATTATATATTTATACATATTTCTATGAGAGTGTGTCAGTATCGTGGAAGACTCAGCGAAGCGCTTTTCGTTGAAAAAGCTGCTCAAGAGAGGGCAAAGGAAACTGAAGCGACACTGGCACAAACAAAAGTCGTTTGCAGGTACCGAGATTAGTTCGGAAATTCCTTGCGCATGTAATGTGTAATTGCGAATTCTCCATATCACTGCGACAAACTGTGACACGGCTAACCGTGACTTGAGTCGTGTCAACGTCAACACACTAAACCCAAAAGGGACTTCAACGTGCACACCACACGACACCATCCGACATCGGTTACAACAAAAATGCTATCAGAAAGGAATTGCTAATGCACAGGCACACAAACGTACGAGTCGTGCGAGAACTCGGACTGTTTGTAGCCGAAGCGTTTGTCGAATATCTAATATTGCTTTCTGGGATACGCTTAATGAGATGCACAACGTGATCGCCGCGCACACACACGCCACTCGTATAATCTCACATACCATCATCGCCGATATGTGTGCACAATCGCAGGTGCAACCTCAGCTGATGTAACCGGGAAAATGGCGTTGTCATACTACAGTGCTTTTTCAACTAGTATTAATGGCGTTGCTGCCGTTCGCATTGTTGGCTTACGACTTGTGAGAAGCCACCGCTGCGGGTAACCAACCGAAATCCAAACCAAGTTTCTCAGCAGTTGACGACGAAGCTGAAACGCTCAGTCTCTGACATAAAATAGATATTATAGTCAAATGAAGCGATTGCCTCCCTTCAGTTAGGAGTGAATAGACACATGCCAGAAATGCATGGCGCCCGCCGTGGAAGACTTTGTCGCAATCACATAACACATTGTGGAAATGAAGAAAAGAATCCCGCATACGTGCTCAAGTGGTGAAGTCGCGTGAATTTCAAGAATGTCTCCGTCATTACTATCTGTGTGTTTTAAGCGTCTTTTGCTTGCCACACCGTGTGGGCATCTCGCGGGCCTCAGTTGGGATATTCATAATGAAGTGTATACGTCTCAGTCGACGGTCGACAAGCGTCGGTAAGCGCCTGTCACGCAAACGTTTGAGTTTAGCCATTCCACCACGTAGTCGCTGCGTCTTGGCTCAGTGCGACTGGGGGATGACTTCAAAGTGCATGCCAAAGGAAAGTGGTGTGACTTCGTCTTGAATTCACAGTTTGCACTTTGTCACTTCATAACCTTGATGAGTTTGTTTTGAGATTACATTAGGTGGTCGAAGGCGGTTGTCTACAGAGATTCTCCAATGTTTGGTTTTTGAGAAATTTTACCCGCAAACAATTAGACCTTCAGAACTTTCAGCACTATTTTACTCCCTGGTTAATGTATTATCCAAATTGTAGAATTATATACACATTTCACACTCGAATGGGACACTTTATGGTTATTCATTTAATTTAGAGAAGGTTCCCCTCTTCGCTTCGGTTGCCGCAGGAAAATGCATAAGCCTTAATCCATTGACAATTGATTCAATAATGAGACACTCTACAACAACAGGGCTGCGGTTCATTGTGCTGCAGTGTGTGCTGCTTCAACAGATTTTGCATTAAAGAACGCAGCTTAAACAACAACAATAATAATAATAATGGCAGAATGTGCTCAAAATCGGATTTCGACGAGAAAATTCGCAGAGATTTAATTGACTTAAATTGATAGCACTTAATTGTGTTTGTTGTTGTTGCCGCTGTTGTTTGCATTATTAATTTTGCTGCTGTAGTTGTTTTCCTTTCCTTATTTTAATTTTTATCAGCAACAATAGCTGCAACAATAGCAGCATTCTAAGTGCATTTGAACACATATCTACATTTGAGTAAATAAAAAAACGTCAAAGGGAATGGGTATTAAACTGGATTGTGCACACAGATAAAACCACACACACACACACACACACACCCGATTGAATTTGCTTGTTGTTGTTAAGATCCAATTTATCAGCTTAAATTTATCAGCTTAAAGGGAGTAAATATTTTGCATTTTCACATATACACACGCATTTATTATTTACACGAACTTATCTGGGTTTGAATCGGTCAGATTGTATGGCAGATTATATATGTTTACATAAAGAGACCTTACTTTCACCGATTAATTTTTATGACTAAAAAAGTTAAACCGACTCAGCTTACTTCCAAAAAGTAAAAATTTTTAGTTAATATTTTGAATTTCTGGTGACATTTTAAACAAAAAGCTTTTGTAAAACAGCATCTCTCTATAAGGAAGACGTGATTTTGACAATTCGTTGGGTTCATGTTTGTTCACTGAATTGTGTAGAATTCAAGAAGGCCTGGTGCCACCGAAACACACCACTTCTTGCTAAAGCAACATCTCGATAAGTGTGCTTGATCTGTCGCAGTTTTACCGAGCGTACCTCTGCTCTAACTAACGCAGCATTTTCGGCTTGCACCACGTCGCTCGAAAATGTTTGTCCTGACTCTGCAGGTTCTCGGAGACAACTGACCAGCTGCTCGTTCGTTAGCTAGGAACGCCTTTTCCCGAATCCAGTCGGTGCGCGAACGCGCCGAAGTACAGACGCGGCGGAAGAAACTCAGTCCTATTCTGTCCGGACAAACCCTATATCATGTCACATCACGTCTTACGCAAATTCGTTTCATCGAAAAATCGTCTTATCAGATGAGGCCTATTTCTGACTTAATGGCTTTGGTCAATAAAAGAAATTGTCGCTATAAGTCAACTCCTCGTGGTGTTCTGGACACGCAATTGCGTCCCCAAAAATCGACCGTTTGCTGCGGTTTGTGGAATGACGGTTTTATCGGGTCATTTTGACCGAGTTTTTTTCCCGGAATTCGTATCATTAATCGTAGAATATTGTAAATTGTTCAGAATTTAAAATGCATAGACTTTGATATTATGAGAAACTGCATTGAAATGCAATTTTCCAAGTCGTGTATATGTAGCTGAAGGATTTCTGTTGGTTTCATGTTGGTTCCTTGAAAATGTCAAAAACAGAGCTACGGGGTTACATTTAACAATATTTTTAAGAAGACCGTGATTAATTGATTTCCAAATTCTCGATCTGCCCTCTGTCTGTAAAAGAAAAGAGCAATTATTCGATTTTTTCACTGCCACGTTGTGTCTCATTGTAATACTTTCCATACTAGTTATAAAAATACGAAAACTGCCTAAAGTAAATTATTCGAAAGGTATCTAACCTTAATAAAAATGAGTTTATCGTAATATTGTCTCCGCTCTAAATAAAGTTCATCAATACGAAATGGTTTATCTGCGCAACCTTCAAGAAACCATTGCCCGCTAGTTGTTATTGTTTTCCTGTATATAGCCTTACTGTCGCATATACGAGGTTTAAATGACTCCTCCACTCCTACCTCTTGAAAGCTTCTAGTCTAGCTAGTCGTTATAAGGGGTTCCCAGTCTACTGGCTTCTCTATCTATTGACATTGACCTTTTAGTACTCCTACTAGAATTCTTATATCATCCCTTATATACATATATTATATTTATAAACGACATGTTCGACCATATTCCATTTATGCCATGCTTGCCAGTTTGTCTAGCAAGTCAAGGATTGATTTGTATCCATACTAACATACATACATATTTTTACTAGATAACAAATATCTAACTCACAAGCGATATTCTTGTAATATCATGGCATTGTTTAACACATTTTGGAAACTGATTGAAAGAATTAACATTTTGCTAAAAGTAGTTAAATTTAAACACGTTTAAGAACAATGTACCCATTACATTTTATACATTTGACCACTTTTCTGTTTAATCTTTAACCAGTATTTGAAAAGTAAGTTCATATTCCTAACCTATTTCTTTAGAAATTGAAGCCACATTTTACTTAACAATCTAAAAGATATAGAAATAACTAGCTTTGCGTCGAAATTCAAAGAGCTTGTGCATAATATCGAATAATTAATTGCACTCTTACGTCTGTCCTAATATATGCGCATGTATAGGAGTATGTAAACAGGCGTTTAGGCAATGAACGAAGCTCAGTGGCAGAGCAATAAAGCAGCTTGATGCACGAATGAAAACGACAATGAGTGACGGCAACGGCGGCCGTAGCCAAATGTGAATAATAATAGTAGGAAAGATTTTTATGTCATTTCCTGTTTTTCGTGATTTTTTTAATGCGGGCATCGCGTGTGTGGACGTTAATATGCGCGCAGATGCTGGCATTTCCCAATGGGGGTGGGCATGATGATGATGCCCACGACTGCTTTCATGATTGCCTTGGTATTCACGAAGATAGAGCATCAGTCTGAAATGGACTGTTGTGGAATATTTTGCAGCCTATTGGACTTAGAATTTCATATACCGATACATACATATGTATGTATGTAGTTCACATACAATTACGATTATAACTCTTCTACGATTGAGAAGCACGCAAATATAGGATTAATCCTCCAAACATTATGTTTGCTATAGGTGATCTGTCTTAGACATTTATGTATAAGTATAAGTTTATAAGTTATTCAAAAATTTTCCAGAAAAGACAAGACTTCTATTAGGTTCAGTAAATATTTGGTAGTATTTAAGGTAAAAGGTAAAAGAATTCTTCAACTTCGAAGAGATTTGCGTTTCTCAATGTGCTAAAAACTGGTTAAGGTAGTAGTCTGGTAACGGAGGGTGGTTTTTTATAGGAAAATAAAACTGAATTATCTTGTTTTTATTTACATATTGAAAATATAAAAAAATGTATTTGAAAAAATTTAATATTATTATTATTGTCACTCGAATTTGGAACCTCAAAAAAAATGCATGTGGGTGGCTCGGGTTATTTTGACTCGTGATGTTATCTGAAATCAAATATTCTTAATTATTCTTAATCTATAGACATGTCATTTTGGTCGGAACTACTGAAGGTAAATTTCAAGGGTAAATAACAAAATGGCGGACTTTGAAAAAAAAGTCCTTTTATTTTAGCAAAGAAAGGGTTGTAAAAGAAAAGGTTATGGGTGAAAAAAAGTCTCGTTAGTACCGGCGAGAACTATGAGTGTGTAGAATAGCTTGTTAAAATTTGAAAGCAATCGGTTCAGTAGAAAAAAAGTTAGGCCCCAGGCCGACCAGAAGAGAGAGAGTTTAGAGAAAAATGCGTTTAAAGTTCAACAACTCCAAGAGAGACGAATCCGAAACGCTCTAGGAAACTCGTTATAACTCCCGAAATATTTCGAATTTCTGTCTGAAATGTTCACAGTATATTTTCAAGACATTGTAAAGTTACCAGACTACTACCTTAAATGGCATTAAACTCTAGAAAATGTTATTCACTCATCGGTTTCGACTTATTAGGAACACATTTTCTTTTGTAGTGGAACAGTCACCTTTTTCATTTGCCTGCAAATCAGGTACTATAGTCGTGTTGTTGTAGAATGGTAAGGATGAGCAAAGTTTTTGTCGACGTCATTCAACGGAATAGCCAAAAACCGTGCTGTTTCGACGGGGTCGGACCAAAGGAGAGGGGTGTTAGATGAGTGAGGTTGGTGGGGTATGCAAAGAGGTGGCCAGTGTCATGCGGAGACTCATTGCACGGAGGACATATATTACCTATATCGGGGTCTATTCTGGATAAAGAGGAGTTTAACCTGCTACAGTATCCAGAACGATGCTGCACAAGGGTCACTCTCGTTTCTCGCGATAACTCGAGCTCTTCGTCTGCATACTATAGTCGAGTATTCATGCTCGGTAATACAGAACTCCTTATTAGTATTTCTTCTGAAATTGAACGTGTTGAATATTTAAAATAAAAATGGAGACTAAGAACAGGTTTAAAACGAGTACTTTCTCTAAATAGTATGCATATAAGATCAGTATTACCTAATAAATGGAACAGTGCTCAGTTTTCAAATAATTAAAGAAAATGTTTATACTCTAAGTTCTCACAAAAGAAATCACTTAAATTTTTTCAATACAGTTCCAATATTTATAAGGATTAGGTTATGTCACTCTTCTTTCTTTTCTGAATATTTTTCACATTTCTTTCGCCGTGTATTTTTCACTTCAATTGTCCCTAATTTATATGAATTTATTATTTAAATTAATTTAGAAGTGACATCAAAAATCCAGAAATTCAAAAGAGCTATTAACTTGATTGAATGATTTAGTCTTCATTGCTTTGAGAAAAAGCTGCAATCGAAAGAGAATGCTCTATTCTTCGTGAGTCTCGCTTAAGGCGAGCTTAAGCACAGCAAAAGTATTTACATTCGTTTCATGCTTACGCAAATACTTTGTACATACAGTACGCAGTACGCAAATACTTTGTGTGTGTATGAGTGTGTCTATGTATGTGCGCTCAGCCAAAATATATGCTTAGGAATATTAAATCGCATGCACTTTGTGGCATAGTTAGTATAAGAACTGTGTGAGGCAGCTACATTCCTGCCAGATATGCTGTTACACACCACATACATAGCTGTTCACATATACATTATGTAGTTTCGTTTTACTGGCTCTGAGCTAAATTCTTATGTACATACAGTGCCGTGTCTGCATGCCTACATACATATGTGTGATTCAATTAAGTTTAATAAAATCTGTTAGATGACGCTGAATTGAGTGTGAAATCATGACGAACAATAAGCATAAAGCCACATTTAACGTGTGTAAGTTGATTTGATTGCTTAACAAGTGAATGCTGGCGGAATACTATTGTATTTGAACTCATATAAAATAACTTTTATTTTTTTCATTTGTCTATCATATAATCTATGCATTTTATTTAAATTAATCGGTTTAATAACTGCTTCTGTATACATATATTGTATGCTTTTCGCTATAAAATTGAGTGTAATACTGAAGTAAAAGGTCAGAATATTTTCAAACTTAAATAAGCTTGAATATTATTTAAGACAAGTTTTCTTCTATTTGGAAATAATTATATTGGCATTTAAAGTATCTAAACCTCTAGATCTTTTAGTAACGCCTCCAAAGTTCAGCTGTGTCAAAGCCTGTTGCATATGTAAGGGCGCTTGTCTGCTCTCCGACATGCCAGTGAGCGACCAGAGTCGTCTGTCGGCTATTTTAATTTCTCTAATTCAGATCGTATTCCTTCAGTTGATTACTATTATTCAATTATGATTCTTCCATCGCACAATTCTCCATGACCGCCGGTTCGTGCGGTTGACGGCGCGTCAAATTGCAATTACATCGACTTGTTCAGTTCTGAATTGGATAAAGACCTATTTATCGTGAATTTAGCGGTGCATGTTCATGTACAACAATGTGCGGCACACACGCATGTACCGTAAAGGCACGCTCATTTAGTTTTATGCATTGTGTTATGATTTCATCTGTGGTGGCGATAAGGGCGCGATCTCTATGTGAGCAGACACACCCTTTCAAACAAACGCAGTCACACTATACTTTGGCCGCTGGCAAGGAATTTTATTAAACACATACATATATATGTATGTGGTGTATATCCACATACTAGGTACCCTGTAGCGGATATATCAGCAGCGTAAAGGGTGGCTGTTAACATTTTATACTGTGATCGGAAAGTCAATAGAATAAGTACTGATTATAGAATCTTTATAAAGTGATGTAAAATAAATTCAAAATTAAAATATATATACATTTTATTACCTGATACTGACCTAATTCACAATACTTTCACAAGTTTGACAACAAAAAAACAGAAAAGTTTGCAATGCTTTTCCTACAGGGAACAAATATACGTTTATATACATACACACATACATATATTGATATTATTTGGTGATAGTGCGTCATCAAGGGTCATTCAAACACTGTTTTGGTCATGTCATAAAGCCATTCGAGGGCATGTCAACGTAGAGTACAATATGTGTCGAATTTATGAATGCAGTGAGTATGCGTGTGTGAACTGCGGTCACACATAATTTGGTAAATGAGCTGCGAATTCATAAGTGTTAGGTTCAAAGTGTTTAAATGTTTGCTGTAACATATACTTGATCATATTTATTAACATTTAATATCTTCAAGCTGCGGCATGAGGGTTGTAACTGGCCGATTTGGCTGCTTGCTTATTGTTTTGGAACAATAAATTGAATTTGCTGTTTCCTCATTAATTTTTCAATAGTTTCAGGAAGCTGTAATCAATTCCTAATGAGAGAAGAATACGAAACTCAGCAATTGAATTAATATTAACTATGCTGAGATGTCTGTAAATACTTGTTTCCATATTAAATGTTGGTGTGAATTCTCAGTTTAGGAAAAGAAGAGTGCAACATTTTAAACACTTCAACAAATCGTGTGGCTACATCGCACTTTAATTATGTTTTTAAAAGAAACAACAGAAAAAAGCAACCTTCAAAAAATACACAACTTCTGAGTGTTCCATGCATAGCAAAGAATATTTAGCTTTCTCAATGCTCATAAGAAGTAGGTGGCAACATTCTCCACAAATCTGTAAATATATTGTATGCATGTATTTAGGTTACCTTTTTAGCTGTGGAAAGCCGCCGTCAAAAGGTAAATCGTACACTATGCATTGGTTAGAGCGCGGCGCTGGAAAATATGCAACAGTTTTGTATGTGAGGCACGCACAAATTTTTTGCGAATTTAAAAAAAAAGTTTCTTCTTTAATTCTTTGGCTTAGGGTAGCAAAGTAAGCACCTTCAAAGATGTGCACGTTTCTAAAGAATCACAAAGGTACAATGGCCTTCAAAAAAAGAGAATTCTAATGGGGAAGCCAAAAGTATAAAGGAGAAATAAATAAAAATTTGAGCATGAAAGGGACAAATGCCGCAAATTTGCGGTTTCGCACATAAGTGATGCTTTCAATATTGTGCGTTTTCACTTACAATGTGGCCGTTGAGTTTGAATGGAAGAGGAAAGTAGCAATTTCCTTTGAGGAAAGGCAAAATCCGAAAGGCTGAGTATGGTAGGGGGCGTGAGTACATGAGCATGTAAACAATTGTATAAATTACTGAGTATGATGGTAACCCTTTCTACGTAGTTTTATTTGAATAAAGGGCTGAATTTTACCATATGTCTTTTCTACGCCTGCTAGTGACTCTGCTAGCCTTATAGGTGCTAAGAAGATTTTATGAAAGTACGGTTTGAAGGTTTCAATGCAAACAGATTTCGAAAGTTCTACGAAAGTTTTTTGACTTTACTTTGACATAAAATAGTTGTACTAATTGCATATACATTTTATTTAATTTTATTTTCTCTTCAACGATTACCCGAATCAAGGACACAATATGCTTTAAACCGGTAAAGGCAAAGGTAAACAAGAAAAAACGTTAACTTCCGCTGCACCGAAGCTAATAAATCCCTCACAGGTGCATTTCTTTTCGTAACTATGTGTTCAGTTTGTATGGAAGCTATATGCTATAGTAATCCGACCTGAACAATTTTTTCGGAGATTATATTGTAACCTTAAGCAGTAATCCATGTCAAATTTGGTGAAGATACCACGTTAAATGCGAAAGTTTTCCATACAACCATTTGATTACGATCATTCAGTTTTGTATCGCAGCTATATGCTATAGTTAGCCGATCTGAACAATTTCTCATAACTCATACCAAATTTCGTGAATATATCTTGTCAAATGAGGAAGTTTCCCATGCAAGCATTTGACTCCGATCATTCAGTTTGTATGGCAGCTATATGTTATAGTAGTCCGATATCGGCAGTTCCAACAAATGAGCAGCTTCTTGAAGAGAAAATGACGTTTGCAAAATTTCAAAACGATATCTTAAGAACTGAGGGACTATTTCGTATATATACAGACAGACCAACATGGCTAAATCGACTTTGCTCAACATACTGATCGTTTATATACATATATACTTTATAAGGCCACCGACGCTTCCTTCTGGGTGTTACAAACTTAATATACCCTGTTCAGGGTTTGGGTTTCGACTACCCAATATATTTGTTTAATTATGCAATTAAATAACCACATGAAATATATAAATGTTTAGTATTATGTAGTCTACCGAGTATAGACTGAATATAAGAGCTTTTATTGGGTTAGACTGTGTGCACAGTATATTGGACAAGAAAAGAAGAGATTATTTTGCGCATTATATGGACGTATTTTGCTTGACATTTGATCTTCACGTACGCATCTTCTTAACGTCCTGACTCTCAATTATTTGCAATTTCGGATTTTGATTCACCCGTCAGCAATTTTTGACTACCTATCAGGTAACTTGTCACTCTTAAGGGTTAACAAGATTGCAAAAGAAAATAGCAAAAGCAATGGAATCTTCATACTCACATACCTTAACTAGTCTATCCACAAATTATACGTTTTCATAAACACAGAGCTAAAAAAAAGATGCAGATTTCGTTTCTCGACTTTTTCGCCCACAATCATTTCACTACGTGGGAGTTTATTTTCCTATGCATTTGTCTATTTTTACTTCCAACCACATGCCCTCACATTCATCTCCGTCCGCTCTGCAGCATATTTGCTTATTTTTGTTTATGCCAAATGCAAATCTGCTGGAGGGCGGCGCCGTCTGCTGTTGCTGCGAGCTTTCTTTGCTAAGCCTGCTGCTTCCTTCCTCGCCTCACTTTCTCCAATGCCTAATGATAATTTGCGTCTATTTGCTATTTTGCTGGCATTCAACGTTTGCATTTGCTACGCCAAATGACTTCCTGACGACACACACATGCAGGGCGCATATGTGCCATAGCAGAAGACACCCATGATGGCATGAAAGCTATTCGATTCAATGTTGCTTTGCTGACTCTTGAACTTTATTGGCAGTTGTCTGCTGATGAGGCAGGATATGCTCTCATCAAAACGATTGGGCTGCAATAATGTGGGCCAATATATATTTTTATGCGTGTATTTAAGTTGAAATACTGCCTTTACATATGTGTCGACATACATACAAGGCGAACGCGTCGGTATATGAACCTTCAAGTAATTTGCTGACTATTGATTAAGGTCGTTGATGAGCTGCAATATTCGGAAGGAGTCGACTCTTCCAGTTCTTCCTCCGGCTTGATATTGAAAGTAATGTGAGTCAATCTGTTGGCATTGTAAAAATTTGAAAAAACCTGCTGATTTTATAATTCTGAATAATTTAATTGGTACAAACTAGTACTTTTATTATTTAACTCTGGTATTTGTAATTTGTGAGCAAAGTCTTATATTATATATGTAGTATGATGTATTATAGAAGCAGGTGAGAAATTAAGGGAAGCAGTTGACAGTTTCTGTTATGATTTTGTCTGGTTGGGTTAGGTCGAATGAATAATCCTCGCTTCAAAGGTAGCACTGGGCCGCTGTGATCATTGATCATTTGTGATACACAAACACTTCTAATAATTAATAACCACACACATTTGTCAGCACTTTTTGATATTATCTAATCCAGCTTTTCCGCTAGGTTTACTGAAGGACAGAAAGAAGATATTTCAATCTGCGTCTAACAAAAACTGATAAGGAAAGTACCAAGGTGATTTTAATTCACACCCACAATTGCGGCGAGACTGATTTTGCTAAGAGGTTCCCTATTAAACAGAAGAATCTCGTAGTAGGAAAAATTTTGGTTATTGGCGAGCGTTTCTACAGCTCACCGAAATTTCATAGATTGGCTTGGCAATTCCGTTGTGACCGATCATCCATCTAAATAAAACACGAAAGAATATTTATTGCATTCTTATCAGGTCATGAGCTGCGAGATAAGCTTTGAGCGGATAGTCGGAGAACTCAGAGACTTTATATCCGCTGTAATAGTGGAGTAAATACACACTTTTCTAAAGGAAGCTGCACATTAGAGCAGTAAATCTACTTCTGATTCAATGACAGTTTTCTAATCTTGAATGGCACTACAGTGGTCTGGTGGTCTGAAACAAGAATTTATGCAGAGCTCTTGGTTGAAGTCTCCATCTTCTATCCTGTCGATATGCTTCATTCGTGAAAAAGCTCTCTACATGTCTTCTCCATCCGTCAAGTCTCCCGCAGTGTGTAAACAGAGAAGAAACTACCAGGAGAAGGTTCGCCCGTATAGTGCTGTAGATTGTTAGGAATGCGAAGTAGTGTAGAATTTCAGTATGCCACTGTTTGGGACCACTTATGTACTTCTCTGGGCTTCTCTGAGTCTGATAGCAGTCTTCTCCGCAAAGTACCTTCACCTCCCTTCCTTATTAAACTTTGCAACTGCTGATCCAGAATTTTTGAGAGAATATTATAAAAGTGAGTTTAGGAATTCTCTATCGAGGAGACCAGATATTATATACTCATTCATTAAACCCTAAATGGGTGGAAGTTATTTAACTTAAGTAAATTTAGATTGACTTAACTGTTGCAGTCAGCACTCATACCATCGTTCATCGTTACATTCCGATCATGGATACTAAAACTATAACAACATGAAATTGTTGATTATTATATTAAAGAAGTTTCAAAAATCAAAACCATTACTTATTCGGTACATATTGAAAATGGCAGCAGGTGAATGAGTTTTCGGTCGCCAATCTGTTGAGAGTCATAACTTTGAAGCCATAGCTCATTTCATCTATTTTGGAATCAGCATTAATTCCAACAACAATATGAGCTTTGAATTGCAACGCAGAACATTCTTGCCAACAGGTGCTACTTCGGACTGAATAGGGAATTGAGAAATAAAGTCTTCTTCCAACGAACAAAGACCAAACTCTACAGTCCCTCATCATTTCCGTCCTGCTTATGGTGCGTAGGCATGGGCGATGGCAACATCTGATGAGTCGACGTTACGAGTTTTCGAGAGAAAGGTTGAGATATACGACGAAGAAAGAGGCAGACCTCCATTACGTTGGAGAGAAGAGGCCCTAGCTGCACAGGGAATATCGAATTGGCGCCAAGTAGCGAAAAGAAGAAACGACCTACGCATTATGATTAACCCGGCTATAACTCCGTAAGCGGTGTCTACGCCAGTAAATAAGAAAGAAAAACACGATTTACTTCAAATACGTGATGAATTTTTCGATTAATATAATGTTTGGTTGGCTGAAGATGGAAACGAAGGAGCGGCTAACCGCAACCACAAGAAGACTATCATTAGACTCATTGTGGTTATAATATACTGATTTATTAATATGGTTCAACTAATTTTAACAGGTGAGCTCAAGCGATAATTCGAATTCTTCCAACAATTTTATAGTAGCCAACGAAAGTAGACTGGCAACTTTAAACTAGTAGTCTTTCATAAAAGAGTTGCTGCTTTGTTTCCAATAGGAGAGTTCCACGTTCCAAATGTTTTCCGTTGCATTAGCTGTTTGCTAACGAATGGTGGAATTTTGTAGTACTTTCTGTGAAATAAAAACAATTGAAAATTTCGTAGCACATCAGTAGCGTATGTGCCGTGTACTTGTGGCGAGTATGTATGTATGTCCAATTTTTGTGCAAGTAAAAATGACCGAATATAATGCGACAATGAGCGCCGCAGAGGCCGTCGAGTCATGTCGCAAGTCATTTTTCAATTAAATCAATTTAATCTCATGAATACGCCTCACACACAGACACACACACACACACAAGCCCACATCCATGAGTGCGCCACTGTGTGTATGGGCTCTTATGCGTAAATAAATTGCTGTTCGTGAAAACTTATATAAATTCTAGGGCTTGTGTATTTTAGTACACGACTTTACATTGTTTAGTATTAAAACAGCCCGGCTGAGCCCGAGTCGAGCACTCAAACGCACACACCTACACACACACAAATGTGCACACTTCACAGATCGTCGTGCTGCATTCGTCCGCTTGCTCTCGAACTGTTGCATTTCTGTTTTGTTGTTGTTGTTGCTGCTTGCCACCACTATCAAATAGCTGCTCGGCGCAGTGGCGGTGGTGGCGATGCTGGACAATTGACGATTAGCAACGACTGACCGGCTGCTGTTGTCGCAGGCGTTGCTGAGTGCTCATTCCGAGCGAGCGAAAAGGTCACATTGAGTCAGTTTCATGACGTTTTGAGATAAAATTATGGCCGCGTAATCATATTTATTCACATATGTACTAATTGCAAGTGTGTGTGTGTGTATACTATATATTACTGTGAAAGCAAAAGCGAACGCAGTTGAGCTGGTATTAGTGCACGCTAGTTAAAGTCGGCTTTCTCCTCTATACCAATACAACGGGCAGCAAAATTTCCCCTACAGTTTCAGTTCTGTATATTGTTGTTGCTGAGCTCTGTTGCTTCGACGATTTCAATTTTTATTCTGGCTGCTTTATGGTGGTGACTTATTAGCGATGCTGGTCAATTGGTGGCGGACTAAGGCATGCGGGGGAAATAATGCCCAGACGCGCAAGCGCATGAAGCTTCAATTCTCACAAAAACACAAAACATTAATAACTTTGGGCGGATGATCGCGATTCTGATCAGTTGCAAAGTCGAGCTCAATCGGTGATGAAGTACGCGAGTTGGTGGCAAGAAAAAAGTAAATAATAAGTGATAGAAGACACATAGATTTTTAAAATAAAAGGAACGAGATTTGAAATTTAGTTTCGAAATATTAAAATTTAAATGCTGTTTACAGTAAGCGGCTTACTGAAGCTATTTATGCTTCATTAAACTATAATTGGCCGATCAAGCATACCGATCGGGAGCCGAATTTCATTTGCGATCGCGTAACGAACGTTTAATGAGCCACGGGGTTAAGACCTCAACAGAAATACGCGATAGTCGTTATCGCCACAAGCCGATGGCGCTCGCAGTTCGGTCCAACCGGTGCTGGGGTGCACTGCTTGGGCAATAATCGGGCAGTTGGGCCAGCTGGCCGGTGCTGCGGTGGCGGTTTTGTCTCGTGTAAGCTGCTCGATATTACTATAAAATTGCTTTTTGGTTTTCACACGTGATAGCTTCAAATGCGGTATCAATATCGGATAATACAAGTATACTACTGGAACATTGGTGATATTGATGGAGGCAACACTACGGAACTTAGGTGAGTCCCATACTTTAAAAGATTATTAAATTCCAATGGCATTCAAAGTCTCTATTTGTGTGCCAAAAAAAATATATTTTTAATCGCGAGTAAATGTTCTCCAACATACATACTACACTTACCTACAAACACATTTAGTTATAATTATTATTTAGTCTGCTTGCAGTGTTATTTTGTTACTTTCCGAGGCGGCGTTCGTCAATGCGATAAGCATGTGCCAACATTCCCATATCACTGTAATATTTGCTGCCATGGACCATAATGTATGTACGTATGTATGTACGTACGAATGATGTGTTCGAAAAAACAGCGCTCATTTGTAATTAAACTTTATTTCGGTTACATTACATTCGTAGACACATAATTATGTGGCATATTCGGATATCCGCAAACATTCGTGGCATACTCAAGCCAGATCTTCAGATCTTGGTAATTTGCTCAATGAATAGCTGCACACTGACACAAGAAAACAATATTGACACATACATACATATGTATGCTTGTTTGTGTTCGTGTGTTCATATGTGGCTTGAGCAGCGTTTAATTGACAAAAATTTAATGCAATAAAACTTGTGCTTGGCATTCAAAAAATCAGCAAGGCAATTATGATGTGAGCTCGCATGTCTTTATACACACATACATACATATGTACATGTATATTCAGGGCGCATTCCGTTTCATGAGTAATACCAAATGTTCGTTTATGCTTGAGCTCTTGCTAGAATAGATCAAAACAGCATTATTTCAGGAAATTAGTTCAATTCGAAGTTCATATTTGAAAATGCCATATGTTAATATCAGTTTTCCTAACCATTGAAAAATGTGCATTAAATAGGCGCGAACTGTTGGCAAACATTTTTTGATTATATTAACGATAACTGTGTATCTAAAAATACCATAACGCCGGTTGTGGGATGTACGTTTGTACATAAGTGCATGCGATAGCATCGAATATCAAATCGAGTAAAGAGATTTAGGTGGCTTTGAGTTAAGTTGAGCTGAAATGAATGTTTCAAACATAGGACACTCTGATATATTCGATAGTCGAAAAAGTCTTTTCGTATTTCTAATCAAACTTCAACAAATTTTTTCTATGTTTATAATGCACTTTAATGATCCTAAAATGTACCATTTCGGTCTTGCTTTATTCCATCAGTGTAAAAGTTTTCTGGCTTCTCGGCAAAAACTGCGACAAGTAATTTTCAAACGCTTCCTTGCTTCCTTGGCTATATGGTGGTTGCATCAAAACTTCCCAGCCAAGCTCTCCCAGGTTTTGCCGAGTCATCAACGATGTGTGTTTACTAGCGTTGCCCTGATGGAAGTCAAAGCCCTTTCTGTTGATCAGTTCTGGCCGTTTTTTTCGATTGCTTGCTTCAATCTCATCAGTTGTTTACAGCAAAATGTAGAATAAATCGTTCGACCAGGCTGAAGCAGCTCATAGTGGATGATTCCTTTCCAATCCCACCAAACACTCGGAATAACCTTTCGAGGCGTCAATTTTGTCTTCACGACCATTTGTTGAGTTTCACCACGCTTGGCCCATGCTATTTTCGCACATTATTGTCGTATTTGATCCAAGAATCGCAAATATTAATTCGGTCCATTAAATTTTTCACAGACAATTCATGTGGTACCCAAACATCGAGATTCTTTTTATAGCCAGCCTTTTTTAAATGGTTCAAAACCCTTTGATGCTGAATGTTAAATTCCTTACCGATGTCATGGCTGCTAATGTGTCGGTCCTGGTCAAACTTTTCCATACTTTCCTCAACTTTTTCAACGATAGGTCGACCATTGCGAGGTGCATCTTTCACATCGTTGTTTCCAGAACAGAAACGAATCAACAATTATTGTGCTACACGAACTGATACAGCATCGTCTCCGTAAACTTCAGAAATTTCATTGATGGCTTGCGTGGTATTCTTCCCTTTTTTATTTAAAAATCTCAAAAAATATTTCTTCAATTTTTTCACTCATTTTTGAACACCTGTAGCATTTTTTCAACTTTCCCCAATCTAATTTTTTTTGGTTAAATGAAGCTTAAGATCTCGCCTTTCCAACATTGTATGGTGTGATACGATATGGTAGGTAGCACTGGAGATATACGACTGCAACGACATCTATTGACAAAATGCGAAAATATTTTTTCGACTACCTAATATCTCTCCAAATCATCGAAAATCTTCTAATATCAGCAAACAAGAAACACTGCAAATAACGAAAAATTTTTGAAGCTCCGTTGCCATAACGTGGCACATGTCTTGTAGTGAAACGATTAGTATTCTTAAAATTAAGTTGATTGTAAATATCCCAACACATTTAGCTGCAACTGTAAGTGGATATGCATAAATGAGTTGTTTTCATAACTCGGAGCATAAATAAAAACCAATGACGACGTGCGAGTAGCTGTCTTCGGATTTTCTTTTTGCAACAATATAATACTCTGCTTACACATATATCTTCATGCATATGCATCTATACTCCCGTTATGATAGCCCATTCCACTTAATTTGTGTTCATGCAAATTGCAAAGACTGTGTGCTTGTGCAGGGCAGCATTTACGGTATTCACCGTCGTTACTTGCCGATCTTCCGCCACGCAACCCGACTACCAGCTATTAAAGGTAATTTGCATTTATTTCTTAATATAGAATTTTTCTCTTTGCTCGCGCACCTTGCGCCTTTTCCGCGTTCCACCTTTAACTTTTTTCAAAAGCAATTTTCCTGCAAATTATTATAAAAATTCATAATGAAACGGAGAAAAGAAAACAATACGTGCCCATACCGACGACAATATAGCCGATTTTGAAACAATTTATTTTACGTTTTCTTGAAAATGGAAATGGAAAAAATGAAAATAAAACCTCTTCAACCCTCTCATTTGTTTGTGGTGATTAGGGAGTTATAGGCGCCCTTACGGTGGTTCAAATCGCAGAAAAATTTCACGTCATAAAAAGTTTTGGCCCACATAGGCAATGTCAGACCGCGTTGCGTACTTTTGGCAGGAAAAGGCCCCTAATGAAAATCTTCAGCCGCTTGGGACCTTTATGAAAATTTATTTCAGTAATATTTTTTGCAATTAAATAAAGGGTGTAGAAAATTACGGCTTGCGCGTATGACTAGTATGCAGATATTATTGTTGGCCTCAGTGTTGGTGATGTGCCATTGTCCTTTCTTCCGAAATTTTCATTACAGCGTTCTCACCAAGCCGTGGCTACTACAACTAAATCAAAGGAAAGCGCAACAACATCGCCAACGGTACTTTGCTACTTTCTACAAAAGCAGTTATTATTTCGTTAGGTGATTACATTACTTATGCATATTCTGAGTTACAGTTAGCTGTGTTCCACGTACTCATACACACTCTCACACACATTTAGCGCTACATATAGTATAATATACCCTTACAGCACATATTCTTCAAGCCCAGCAGGAAAGTGCTATACACTGCTTGGCGCTTAGTTGCATAACTAATTTGCATTGTCCTAGTCTAGTCCAGTCCAACATTCTTCAAGACACAGCAGTAAGCATTTGGTGTGGAAAATGTTTGGGGTAATTAGTTGGAGTTTTGAACTCGACATAAATCTGAAGCGCTCACTTTTTCCTACAAGGACTCTTCAAACTTATTTATATGCATTTAAATATTTTTGTGGTGGATATATGTTTTGTATATTTCTGCCAGGACATGCTCACATATTCCGTCATATGAAGTTATGTCGGAATTGTCCTTGTTGTCGTCCTAAGCGATTTACTCTTCAAGTGTTGGTAATGTCAGTTGTTGTTTGTAGTTTGGTTGTTGCTCGTGTTTGATGTGTAATTTATTTAAGAGTGTTCTGCATACACATGCGCACATACATACGTACACATACATATATGAGGATTTGCCGTATTTGTTAGCTTTGCTGTCACCAATCGTTGTTCACCTTGTCAACGGCCCGACATCAAGTCATCATCTTATAAAAATAAACAAATATGTGGACAGGTATGCCAGTTATACTGAAAGGATTTGTAGCCGGACTAACAGTTCTTGTGATTTTTATAATAAAACTATCAGTGCGGCATTGGGAATTTATTATTAAATCCTTGTCTCAGCGATTGTGACCGTTGTAGGCCAGTAAATTCGTGTCAGTAGGTTCGCCATGTGCAAAAAGCTAGGAAGAGGTTTAAGAGATTTTGAGTTGACAAGAGTCGTGAATTCTCAGGTTTATCATTAGAATTAATTTTGAATGCCATTTTTCAGCATAATGTCCATAATAAACAAGAAGTGCTTAGAATTGACACCACGAACCACCTTTGTGACCATTTATTTTGCGAATATTACTAAGTAAAGGAAATTAATGTTGATCCAGGCTCATTATAGTGATACCTTTTACTCAAACTAACCTCTATTTATCCAAAAGTGGCTTTGCTTTTACAGAACTTTCCTTTGAGTTTTAATTCCATATTTTGGAACCTCAATCAGAAAAAATATTTGCCAATAATTATGTGTCAAATAGGAAATATTTGCAGATGAAATGAATGTAAGGCTTTGGGTAAACTCATGTTCTCTTTATGATTTTAAAAAATTGTACATTGTGCGAAGCTTAATTTCATGTCTCACAGACTAAGCGCTCTTCGCCATACTCATTACTAATGGTATTTACGTTGCATAATGGGCGTGTGTTGGCGAACTTCCTTTATTGACTGTAGTGATGCGTTTGTCGACTCATTGCAACAACAAGGAATTTTGGCTTTTATTCGATCGTGTGCGCATTAGTCTCGTTCCCCGTCCGTTCGTCGCATTCCAAAAGTAACTCGGTTGGTAATTGCATGCCTGCAGCAACTAAAATTGGGTTACTTGATGTAGAAAATTAAATTGTTGATATCTCATTTGCGAATCGAAATCGAAAATTTCGACAACTGTTGTGGTGGGGTTGACGCAAATGAAAAAACAATAAAAACACATACGACCTTTTACAATAGATTACGCGTATGTGTGAGTGTGTAGGGACCATGGAGTACACAGCATTTGATTGGGAACCCTGAAGCAAAGCACCAACCATTTTAAAGTTCAGATACCAAATTGGCCTTTGACTTGCTCGGGCTTGACGCTGCCTCAGGTTTGAGTCAGCTTTTAGTTGGCCCCCATTTTTGCTGAAGAAAAGGTTCCTTTGGTGATAAGGAATATTTTGAAAAATAAAACATTTGCGGTTATTGTACCTCGAATGCAGTTTTTTGAGGGAAATTTTGGTTGATTATAGATTATATTAATTTCATATGGTCTTTTGAGTTATAAGAGAATATCAGGTATCCAATATACTTCAGTGTCCAATCCCTTGTTATTTCCAAAACTTTACGAATGTCAGCGTCTTAATCGATTTTCTTTCATATATTTTTTTAAATGTTATCTTCAAGTTTTTTTTCAATTTCGCCTACAAAAGCTTCCTGTTTATATTCAATTTCACCTTTCCAAATTCTCACTGCAACTCTCAATACTGGCTGAGTTACTCATACTCCGGCTGTCTTTCTACGCGTGTGCTGAGCACACACCCCGAAATATGCGTGCGCTTCGAGTATATTCAACAGTTCCCTTTAACGAGCTGACTTTTCACTTTGCAGGAAATTCCACTTACCTTCCCGTACTTATTTGCTGTGGAGCAAACTTTTTTCAACAAATATGGAAGGTAAACTCGTTTCGAGCAGTCGGTGATTCTTTGCATATTCGTTGTTATAAAACTCGCATGTGTGCAGTTAAGTACCCGTTAGTGGGTGTATGTAGATGATACATATATGTATGTATGTGTGGGACTCGGGCATCTGAACACATTTATTTATGCATGATTTCTTGTATGTGGACGAGTGTTTGGTCGCATATTTGTCAGCTCTCAGGTGTCAATTTATTTGCACACATTTTTGCTGCAGATTTTTTCACAGTGTCATATTGGCGGCTTCAGATCCCATGCGTGCGGGTATACAACTGCTGAGTGTTTTAAGTTATCGACAAGGCTTCAAATCTTCTCAATTCTAAATTCAAGTTTATTTAAAACACGTCTGAATGGAGAAATTTGTTCATTTGCATTCTGTTCTCTCTTTTGGCCACTGCTTTTTGTGATTAGCCTCAGTCTCTTAGGAACATTTCACACCTTTACTTTGCCACTTTTCTTCTAGGTCCATTTAATCTCTGCTATGTTTCAAAATAATTACCAATAGTAGTTATAGCACAGTACTTCAATTTAATCCATTGTTGGAGAGCAACTGGATACATGGGAATGGCATATCATCTTCCTATTGCACCCTAAGTTATTTATATCAGCTTCGTTGATTTAGTTTATATAATTCGCTTACTTAATTCCCCACTCTAAAAATATATACTATTATGAAAAAAAGTAATACACTTAGGCCATAAAAAGCCTCGAACGTTAAAATGATATTTTACAAAAGGCGAGACTTAAAAAACAGTCAGCTAATAAAAAAAAAGAAGTCTGAAGAAAGTGCATGATTTCATAAAGAAATTTATTCAATTTATTTTTCATAATGAATATTCAAACATGACATGAATCATTTAAGCGTGTAAATGTGTAAAATATTGATGCTACGTTTATAATAGCGTAGAATGGCCTTGTGTAGCTTCAACTTAAAAACGATCACTAACGATCACTCACGATCAAATGACACAATGTAACGTTGCTCAATTCAATTAACGACAAAATTCAATTGAGCAATTTGTGGTCGAAAGCTAAATACCTACGCACGTTCCCGACCTTTCACTGAGTTCAAAAGGGTTAAACTGTTGATTGGCAGCAACCAGCGGAATATAGAAAAGACAAGAGAATGGCAATAAGTGTGAAATACCCTCAGCCAATCGTAAAGCAATATTGCACACAAAATTTAGAGAAGATTTGCAGTTGTATGACACAATCTCTGAACTTATTTATGCCGAACTAGAGTGTATCTGTAGACTCTTAGATTGCTCCAATGCATTGATCGATGTATGTAAGTACATCAAGCGCGAGGCAAGATCGTTCCGTAGATTGAAGCCATAAATGCTATGTGTGTGTATGGTCGATTGCCAACGATTTTATATATATACTTATGGTGTATTATCGAAATTTCTGAACCTATGTAAGAATGCATGCATGTAGTATGTATAGTATGTGAAACCGAAAAGTAGAATACCGAAAATAGCAAAGAGCGTGAACACAAACAGAAAATATTTCTGAAAGAAAGCGACGAAACATTTTTTAGAGGGTCAATTAAGCCAATTTAAATTTAATAAATATGGCAATAATTAAATAGAATATTACTACGCGACTACGCCACAAGCAGACAAACACGAAATAATGTCATATTTGCTCCCCTCTACTTTTGTATGTATGTATGTAAGGAGGAAAGTGTGCTTATCGCTCGCCTAGTCTCATTTGCTAGCTTATGAAGCTGATTATTCAGCTGTTGTTGAGCACTTGGAACTTACAATAGCTCGATGCACTTTTGTTGAGAGGGAAGCCACCATTAAGTGTGTTGTTTCTCAAGTTCAAGCTTCCTGTCGGACATTCGTTCGCTGCTAGTTTGACTTTAAGAGCGAGTGCGAGCAGCAAAAGTGATATGGACGACAAGTGGTATTCTTAATTTTCTTTGCATTCCTCGATTATAGTAGTATATGGAAATGCAGTCATGAATACATTTGAACTAGCTTCCTACTTATTTGTCGCACTTGTGTATTATTTAGAAAAATGCAGCGTACTGTCAAATCAGACGTAATATTCTACAACATATGCTAAGTAATAGCTACTTTCCTTCTTCATATCATTAATTTAGAGCATTTTCATATCGTTCAAAACGATCTTTAATATTCTGAATATTTACATAGTAAACCTTCTTTTAACCATTTATGTTTTGTATTTGCAGACACAGATTATTATTCAGCTCAGCATTATGATAATGCCTTAAACCTTCTGTGATCATCGTAAAATATATTGAAATGGTGAAGGTCGTTTTTGTCGGAAAATTATGCAATTAAGTGGTATATATTTCGCTAATATCGCTTTTCTAAGTACTAGTGCCGCAGGAGATAGTTCAAACGACACATAGTAGACCCCTGCTGCCCCAGTGCTTATCAAAGCGTGTCTAGTGTCAACTGTCTGGTGTGTAACGGTTGTAAAATTACTACAAAAACAACTAAAAGTGCATAAGTGAAGAAAACAATAATAATTTAGTGACTGGTGAGATATTAGAGCTAACGCTGAATAGTGTAGACGGGTTATGGTTCAGTCATGGTTTATGGATTCGGGAATCGGGAATCGGCTGGAACTTAATGATCAGTTGGGGAAAATACATTATCTAAATTCAAAGTGTTATTTGGCTTGAACGTTATGTAAGTATTAATAGCTATTGAACGGATAAATATCTAACCCTAAACACAAAACGGACAATTTCAAAATGAAAAGTTTCATTCACTGGAGCCCACTGGTAACTATCCTATTATTTATGCAGACGTTTCTTTGAGGAAGATAGTATCAATTCTTTCATTGGTCTCCTATTCATCTTCAGCGCAGATACAGATTAAGTACATAGACGTAAGCTTTTAGAATTGCAAAATACACAAAGCGAAACGAACATGCAATATGTATTGTGTTAAACAAAATCGAAATAATGATTATTTAATGAATTTTGTCCAACAGAGTATTGAAGTGCGCATGCAGGCTTCCACTTTCACTTTAATAAAAAAATTTCATTTAGAAACTCTGTCGCAATGTGCAAGGCAAACAAGTCTATAACGGAAGCGCAAAGGGTGTAACGGAAGTGAAGACAAGATTGGGTCGATAAAGTGAATACTGGAGTTCATTATGGCCAAAGTCATTATGCTCATAATTGAATTAAATCGAATCAATAGGCCAAAATATGAAGTAGCAACGTTAGCAAATAAGGTGAGTAGTCCCAGCTTTGAATGTGTTCATACCGTCTAATGCATTGTAAAATTATTTCCAGAAGTGATGTCCAGGAGTTATCAGTATTGTATAAATATTTGAACAAACTTCTATGCTTCCTCAATTGAGATGAAATTCTTCAAAATCAGCGATATTAGCACTAAGCTTTCTTATAAGGAAATACAGCGTACACAATGGTTCTCTTTAATGCAGAAAATAATTAATTTCAATGTATTATTTGTGGTTCTTTACATATTAACCCAACTGAAATAAGGTACCAGATACAGCGTACTAAAAAGGAACACCCTAATGCAATTACTCATATTTCAACATGGAAATTTATTAAGAGAAAAACATATGCATGGAATCGTATGTGATGAGTTGAGCTGAGTTTTCATTTAGATACATATTTTATGTGCAATATTCATATAAATTAATATTAGTTTGAACCGGCTGCAAAGCTCAAAGCTTAAAATTTTTGTCAACAAATGTTCTGTTCTGTTCTTTTAGAATAAATAAAAACCCACTAAGCAGAATTAGTCTTTTAAAAATCCTAAAAGCCATAGAAAGCTGAAAGCCGAAACCTCAAGATGTTGACATTTGAGCTGAGCTTAGGCTCGCTGCAGAAGTGCTCACTGCGCAACATGGCCTACATTCGGGAGTGCTTGTCTTTTTGCTTGAACAGAGTGCCATTGCATGCACGCCTGCAAGTGAGGTTTTCATAAAAATACACACGGCACATATACGGTGTATATATGTAGTATATATACTAATTCTGTGCATTTGGATTTGGATATGGCTGCGTGTGTTCTGCACATATATTTACAAGCATTTATTTATGTATTCCACTGTTGTCGGCTTTACATGCTTGATGACAAAATGCGAAATGCAAAAATCGCTCAAAGTTCCGTGTACTGATTCCGACCACCGAGCACAAAGCAAAATTTGAGTAGCCAGCCTTGTAGGAGGGAGGAGGAACGGGGAGTGCCGAGTGTATAAATAATGCTACCAGCATAACAAAAGCCAGGACAATGTATACACAGCAGCTTAATAAGAAAACAGACAACAAGTGCCGCTGCTGTAAGCGCATAAATGCAAATGTGCAAATGTGTGTGTGAAGTAAGCAAAAGCGGGCTCTTAAGCCAAACAACCCGCAAATGTTGGCATAAAGCTCAAAAGCAACGCAAACTTCACTCTGTTGATACACTAAACTCTCGGCTCCAACAATTCGCCAATCCTTTTCTTAGCCGCTGCAAACAGACATCACTAGCAGCACGCATGCCTACATCAACGCACACTCATACACTTGTAATATTGTGTGTAAGGCAGCTGCAAATACATATATTAGCATGACATCTTACATAAACAAACTCGTACTTTGGCGCAGCAACATTAAGTCTGCAACGTAACATAATGCTTTGATTGTTTCTTTTTTGTGGTTTGCGTAGAATGAAGTATAATTGACGTGCCAAACGCATGCTTTGCTTTAAGACGATGTGAGCTTGAAGACACCTTCATCCATAGGCAGAGGCTACTGTGGAATTCATGAGAAATTTCTGCTTAATTTCACTTTAAGTGCCGCCCTAATGAATATACGCACTCATATACATACATACATAAGTATGTGGATATGATTCATGCACAAGTATGTTACTTTTAACAGTTAACTAACAGCTGACAACACTATCTACTTTTGTCTTGTCTGCAGCAGAGAACAACGCATAAAACCAGCACACAACAACAACAACAACAACTGAAATGGCCAGAAGCCTATTACATTGCATACAAGGCGAGTAACAATGCAAAAACATTACCTAAATGTTTATTCAAGTTATTTAACTTAAACTTCAAGTTAAATTAAGCAAACAAAGACAGCAGCAAAGAAATGACAGCCTCAGCGGTAGTGAGGGGCAGGTTAAGCTGAACGGCGCAGCTTGAGCAGCATGCGTAAAGCGCAGCGACAACTTCGGTCGTAAGAAGACACAACAACGCCAACAAAATGTGCACAGAGCGGCCACATTAGAGCCATTAGCTAAGGGATCTCAAGGTAAATATTTAAAGTGGAAACAACAATATGTCAACAGCAACAACAACCATAAAGAGCGCTGTGGACCTAGTAAAGCGAGTACAAAGGACTAACGGCCCTCCAGGAGAGCAATAACTACTCGAGGGGGAGAGCGGTAGCAAGCCATGTATGTACATGATAATATTAGTAAAACCAACAATGTGCAATGTGACTGAATGCAAGCGCATGTGTGCCAAAGCAAAGATCAACGACAACAGATGATAACGACCAGGGAAACAATCAAGCAAGCAGGCTAAGCAAATCCACAAACTTCGCCGCTTGCCACTGCGTATACGTAATGTCTAATTCACTCATGAGCCTTACATGGTGGCTATGTAAGCCTCATTGTATATAAGCATAATACAGTTATAAACATGGTGTCCTTAACTGAAACGTGTGTTAGTGTGGGTAGATGTCTCAATCAAAAGTTTCTTCCACGCGCACTTTTTGTAAAAAAATCGATTTTGCATTCAAATAAATGTACAAAGAATTGGTCTCTTAGTGTTTGCATGCTGGAAGATTATCAGAAGATTACATATACATATATTATTGTGCGCGTCGCTTTAATTCCATTGCGGTCCACTATTTCGGGAAAAGTGAATATGATTCGATTTAGTGAGCACCGTATACATTGAAATAAATTCATATCCCTGGTTACCACATGCTCAAGGATCGTTTGATGCGGAAATTTCCAGGCTTATTAAATTACATTTTATGAATTCCTTAGCGTGTCAGACATGAAGTTCCATTCTGAGCGGCACACAAGCACACATGTATGTGCATGCACAAATGGCATAAACGGCATGCGAATGCCAATAGATAGGATAAGCATAATGTGCAGTTAAGTTGCAAACATTACTCACTTATGGAAGGCGCCAAGCAGCCACAGACACACATTTATGGCTTGCATTAGCGCTTAAATGGAATTGCAAGTTGTGGGCGAAGAATATTGCACTCCTGCACACACACACACATACACACAAAATAATATAAGTAAAAGCACTTGCAAGAATCATAAGTAAATTGGAATAGTTTGGCTGAACGCCATTTTAACTCGTTCTACATCGGAAAAAATACTGTAGCAATCTAAATAATGTAAGAATAATATCAAAGTGAAAGTTTTGCTAGCAATTTGTATTTAATGCATATTTATTTCATTATATTATTAAAATAAACTCAGTTTTGTACCGAGTTGCGATCTAAATTTTCCTGTAAACGCTCTCAGTGCATGTGTTAGCTCCCAGTTTGTGTTAGTGTTAGTGTGAGTATTTAGTTGGGGAAAAAATTGTGAAACGCAGCCAAGAGAAACCATGGCGATAAGCTGGCAGCACACAAAAGTGCATACAAGTGTACATAGAAACTTTGAGATAGGAAAGTGTGAGTAGTTCGAGCAAACTTTCGAATGCAAAATTAAAAGCCAGTTGGTGACTGTTCGCGAAGCCTACTCAAGCAAAAGTAGTATGATTTCTGCTTTTAAAAACGCATGAAAATTAAATTTTTTCGTATATTGTCAATAGATGTCGTCGACCCTGTCATTGAAATGTCAATGAAATTATGGAAAATATTGACCAGGACCGTCAGATAAGCAGCCATAACATTGCTAAGGAATTTGACATTCATCATCAAACGGTTTTATACCATTTCAAAAGGCTGGCTACAAACAGAACCTCGATATTTGGGTACCACGTGAATCGTCTGTGAAAAATTTAATGGACCAAATTAACATCTGCGATTCTTTGCTGAAACAAAATGAAATTGAACCATTTCTGAAGCGAATGGTAACATGAGATGAAAAGTGGATTAAACAAGACAAAAATGTGCGAAAAAGATCATGCTCTAAGCGTGGTGAAGCTCAACAAATGGTCGCAAAGCAGGATTGATGCCTCGAAAGGTTGTGCTGAGTGTTTGGTGGGATTGGAAAGGACTCATCCACTGTGAGCTGTTTCAGCCTAGTAGATTGATTTATTCTACATTTTACTATCAATAACTTATGAGATTGAAGGAAGCAAACCAAAAAAATGACTCGGCAAAAACTGGGAGAGCTTGGCTGGGAAGTCTTCCACCACATAGTCCATTATAATTTGTTCGGTCAATGCAGAACTCACATAATGGAGTAAAGCTGGCTTCAAGAGAACTCTGTGAAAATTACTTGTCGCAGTTTTTCGCCGAGAAACCACAAAAGTCGCATAAATATTTCGATTAATAAAAACGAAGTATAATCTGTACAAACATTAATTGTCTTCCATTGAATATCATACTTTGGCTTATTAAATTTAAACGCTTTAATTGCTTAAAATAAATTTAAAATCATGATGTAGAAATTCACACATATGTAAGTGCAAGTGCATGCATTATATGGTAGAGGAAAAATTTATAATTTTGACATTTGAATTCACTGTAAGCCGTCAATCGCTCGCTTGCAACCTTGTAAGCTCAGGAAAAGCCCGCACAGGCATGCAAACAATGCGTCGAGAGCGCATAAAGCAAGAAGCGAATGCGTGCTGCTCACATACTCGCACACATATGCGCGCAGAACATGTTGCGACACACATACTCGTGTATACAGTTATGCATACACTAAATTACTCGTACATCATGATGTATGCATGCATGACTGGCAGGTAGGAAAGTAACAATTTCAATTTCCACAAGTGAAATTTTTTGCCTCGGGCTTTTATACAAATATGCCCACGCGCACAAGTACCCGCTGCAAGTGTGAGTGTGTTAAGTATGTGTGTGGATGTACATAACAAGCATGAAATGATATTGAAATTTGTTTTCAAAATTGGCGCAACTTTGTTTTCCATTAAAACGCAGCAAAAACTATACATAGCAGCTTTATAGCTCGTGAGAGCTGCAACGAGAGCACGAGACTGCTGTTGGTGGGCGGAGTGGGGAGGGCTGGTGTGGTGTGGCAATTTGCATACCCATGCAAATAAAGATTTGCATACTTTGCGGCGAGTTATGCCTGGCTGATGCTAATGCCGCATTCCGTGTGTGCACTTTTACTTATAAATAAGCAAATATTGGCGTGGACGCGTGTGCATGTGCCGTTGTAGCTTATACGCATGATAAACAGCGCGCTTGATAAGTTCTGCACCTTTATGAACACGCGCGCGTATTCAAATCTGTTTGTGAATGCATGTCGATAAGTAGCCACCCTCAAATATAAATCTGATTTTGAAGGCCTAGGTTTTAGAACTAGTTCAAATGCAGTCAACGGTAACCAGTTGGTACTAAATATGCCTGGTAGCCTAAAAGTATGCTATAATAACTCCAAAGCCCTCTCCATATCTCTTGTTTAGCGGTAGATTAAAAAGAGAGTACCATAGGGAAGCGAATTAATGATTTTAGAACCTATCCTAAAGGCTCTTCGCATATTATTGTGTGTAGACTACGCTAAGCATTTTATTAAAGGATTGCTGCGGCTAACCCAAGTCGAACCGATTCACGTTATGATCTCTTCACTCGCTGTGTCTGAGTGGAATGAACTACTGATAACAGCGCATGCGTAAGTATGGCAATATTTGCAGGAGCAACGCGAGTTACTCGTAATATAGCCATTGCGGAGTAACAACAACATAAAATGCAATTTTCATTTTTACGATCGTTATTTTATATTTCCGCCTCTTGAAGGTTATTGTTGGCGTGTGGCTTCATTGTTGTTTTTGTATACATTTATTTTTTTTTATTATGGAGCCTTCACTGCTTCTTTATTAAGAATTGGCAACATGCATAAAATTGCCATTGTTGCTTCTTGGTAGCATGCAACCAGCGAAGTAAACAACGTACAAACGTAGTTGCTTCCTTCCTTGTCTTTCTTGTCTCCCTTTTATTCTTTATTTGCTCGATCGTAGCGCGTTTTACGTCCACTTTTATACAGCGCCCGACCGTCAGCCAAGTAGCCATTGATTTGCCGAAAAGCGGCAACTGAGGGGCGCGCGAAATGGAAGGAAAATAAGATGAATGAAAATAGGACCAGAAGACAGGAGGGGTGCGATGAAATTGTTGCACAATGTGACGTCTTTACGTGTGTATTTTCAGGCGTAGTCGTTTAGTTTCGTTTTTGCAACTTTTACTCAAAATTTTCTCATTTTCACCGCACCACAGCTGAGCACCAATTCTTGTTACAACGCAAACTCACACACATGTTGGTTAACTGTACGGTATTTCCTGTGTCTCGGATTTGAGCCAAAGCATTTTTGTTTGGTATTCTTTATGATTTAATCTTACTTATTTTAATTGCCGTGTTCGTAGTAAATTTACTCTAAAAGACAAAAGACATAATTTTGTATTTTAAATGTGCAATTTGAATTCCAAAACGATTGTCCAATTCAAATCCTTCCAAATGGTTTGCATAACTGTATATTTATATAGTTAACTGGAAAACCTCTTTGATGAATTAAATGATTTTAGGTTGACTGAACAAATTAATTGAAATAAATTGTTGTTGTTGTTCTGTGTAATGAGTTCTGAGACAAAGTTGCTCAGATTCCGTAAAAGTCAGCAGTCTTCAAAACTGAATTGTTAAATCCTTTATAAGAATGTTATTTTCACTATAGATTTCCACTTGGACTTAAGAATCCAAATATCAATAATTCACTTCGTTTATGAAAGGTCCGATTCTCTATGTAGTTAAGCTCAATTTGAAGCCAAAGTCAAAAAGCCCAAACTTATTTGAATATACTACTTATCTTAACAGTCGATAATGCTCAGGAGTGTGCTACCGTTTGAGGTTTTACAAGCAAAATCCATTATAGTTTGAATAGCGTTGCCGCTTCTAATTGCGAGCTGCAAATAAAACTTCCTTTTTATGATTTGCAAAACGTATAAACATTCGGTGTGAGATGCTCCCTTTACACACGAATGGCAAAGACATTGCTATGCCGTGTTATGCGTTTACATGCTTGTAAACACGCTGGTGAAGGTTACGTGGGTTTAGGTAAAAAATAAATTCAATTACAAGCATTCGCTACACTGGGACTACGACATGACCAACTGACCAACGCAACACATAAAGTACTATTTTTATGAACTCGGCAAAGAGCGAAAAAAGGCAAGTAGAATAAACCAAAAGAAAATGCCTTTTAGTACTAAACAACAAGGACAAGGCGGTAAAAAACTAACTGCTCCGAAGAAAAAACGTCCGAAGCACGAGAGCACATCCTATGAGTGCATAAACGTCAACTAAGCACTCGGCGTGTGTTGGAGCTCATAAACATCAAGAAAACGTGCTACCGAAATGCAATAACGTACGCGGCGAGAGCCAATGCAGGACACAAACATGTACCTACATACATATATGCGCTAACACACTCACACACCAAAACACACACACAATTTCGCAAACAAAAATATGTTCCTGACATTGAGGGGATACATACGCACAGGTTGTGTGTGGGGCAACTGTGCGCGCTTACGACCTTTCCTAGTGCGTCTCGTAGGAAACATTTTAGTACAGCTCCTAAAAGTATACTTCACTACTTGTGCCAATATAAAATACACTGGAAGTAATGCATGCGGTAATGAAGGCTAAGGAAAATGCCAAAAATGGTCATGTAGTTTGGGTGGCACGTCTCTTTGTCAAGTGCGCAATCCGCTACATACACATGTGTGTGCGAGTGTAGATTGCAACATGTTTACATGAGCATCTTCACTAAATTACAGTACGTACATACAAGCATTTATAACTGCCATGTCCATAACAATAAAGAAGCTTTGATATGAAACCAATATACTTGGGACACTCACAGAAGCTTCAAGAGAATTTTAGTTCCGTTCATTAGATTAAAGGTTTAAAGCATTGTAAATATATTTCCAAAGGGGGCAAAGAGCAGTTTGGAGCCTATCTAAGTCATGAACCATTTTTCATATTAATTTTAGTAAAAAATCAGATTAAGTCTAGTCTAGAAGCATGAACTTCAGGTAACTTTTGAAGTGTCTTAACAAAGGCAATTAATATTTTTACTAAATATTTTTTATTTGTTATTTATTAACATAACAAAAATATAAGGAAAAATAAAAAAAAAAGTAAAAATCATCGAAAACTGACAGCTGAGGAATTGAGGATCTCAAAAACTTTGACACGTTATCTTACCCTCAAGTATATCTAAGAGCAAATATATGAACTGGAATACCCCCTTAAGGGGTCAGTAGGGTAGTCTTTTTTCAAATCTTTTTATTTTGTATTTTCTGTTTCCTTATACGCTTAGAATTAATGTAGAAACCTACTTTACCATTGGAAGGTTTCGAAAAAGGCTCGAAAGCGACGCCGACGTTCGGAGCGCTCGGAGTGCACACCTCAAACTTTAAACGCGTTTTTCTCAAAACACACTTTTTTAAACTGGCGGACATGATTCCATTCGAACTAGTCAACCGATTTGCTTAATTCTTTTTTAATGTTTACAAAACGCCTGGCTATCGCCCCTAATAGATTCATACTTTTTATGATTTAATGACAATTTTTTTTAATTTATCAACATTTTTCCATAATTTCTAGTAGGAACGATAACCATTTACGTACTTTTTAATAATAAATTGAATTTTTTTTGTTTTAGATGATCCAAACATGAGAAATCGTGTCCGCCAGTGAAAAAACGCATCTCATTCACCCAGCCATTTCTCCAAAAGATATCATCAAAAAATTCCGAAAAAATTTGTTTATACTTCCACGATATACCTCATAATATGTGAAAAATGTTCTATTGTAGAATAAAAATTTCTATGAAAGAAATTTGTCAAAAGAAGAAAAACCGTTAACTTCGGTTGCACCGAAGCTAAATACCCTTCACAGGTGCATTTCTGTTAGTAACTATGTGTTCAGTTTGTATGGCAGGTATATGCTATAGTTAACCGATCTGATCAATTTCTTCGGAGATAACATTGTTGCCTTAGAAAATAATATATTCCAAATTTCGTGAATATATCTTGTCAAATGTAAGTTTTCCATACAAGCATTTGATTCGGATCGTTCAGTTTGTATGACAGCTATATGTTATAGTGGCCCGATATCGGCCGTTCTGACAAATAAACAGCTTCCTGAAGAGAAAATGACGTTTGCAAAACTTCAAAACGATATCTTAAAAACTGAGGGACTAGTTCGTATATATACAGACAGACAGACGGACAGACGGACAGACAGACGGACATGGCTAAATCGACTCATCTCAACATACTGATCATTTATATATATACTTTATAGGGTCTCCGACGATTCCTTCTGGGTGTTACAAACTTCGTGACAAACTTAATATACCCTGTTCAGGGTATAAAATAGGTCAGATTACCTTGCTGACCTCTTAAGGAGAAAATACATTTTTCAGATTCGATATACTAGTCTTGTAAACATAATTGCGTATTCTTAACAGCTAAGACATATCACGGTCAACCATTAGTGTTCAAATGAAATAATTGGGCTTTTATGTTTGGCATTTACATATTTACATACATTTACGTTGACTGCAAAATATCAAATTGACGTAGGAGAAATGTAATCAAGTAAATATAATTTTAGAAGAAAAATGAAACCACAGTAGGGTTAGGTTAGTCTGTTAGGCCAATGAGCCACGCATAGACCACTTTTGGTTCTTTGCGATACTTGATGGTGATCAGTTACTAAGTCTAAGGTACTTGGTGCGGTCTAGAGACATTGAGATCTTTTTACCGAATTTTGAGCATTCTTGTGAAAGCAAGCAGATCAGTTTTCGTGCCATGCCCAATTCTGGATTGTATTGAGAGTAGTGGTCATAATACTACTAATCGTCTGTAGACACCTACCTGTTATTAAGATGACAATGACGTCCGCATATGCTACTAACTTAGGGGCTTTGCCGTCCAAGTTTCTCAGCAGTTTATTCACCACTAATGTCCATAGAAGCGGAGATAGCACTTCACCTTACGGAGCACCTCTACATACTTCCTTGGTCATTCTAGCATCGTTCCATTCTGCTCAGATCCTTCTAGAGATCAAGAGGCTTCTAATCTAGCGTTGTATAGTAGGATCAAGACAACTATTCGAAATAGATTCCGTAGAGACGTTGTTGGACGCTACAGAATTGTCCAGAAATACTCCAAGAGCAAGTTCCTTATATTCAAGAGCCCTTTCGATATTAAATATCCGTGTATGAAGTGCAGTCTCTACTGATCTGCCTTGCGTTGCGGCTCTCATTTCATTATTTACATACTGCTTTTTAGTAATTCATGTGGGTAATGATTCTCTAAAGTTAAGAACTAAATAAATAAATGTTTGCCTCAAATGAAAATGACGATGTAATTGAGTTAAATTTGGCAAATTCTTTACGACATGAAAATAAAAAAAATATATTATTAATACTTTTTTAAGGGAATTAAGAGAGATAGTCACACTGTAGAGATTACTTTATCATAAAATGACTACGCCTATAATATCTAAAGATAATAGTGACAAATTATGGAAATTTCCTAAGTAGTTTCCCGAAACTAATTTATACTTGACCGTTTTTTTACAATTTGGTACTATTATTCGAACTAAACTACTTTTACTATAAGTTTACAAGGATATGAAAAGTAACTGATTTTCTCCAAAAAAATATAAACATAACTGTAGTATAAAGGCTTTTAGTTAATTATAATTCAATTCATTCCAAAACATTATTTTCCAATAAACTCTAAATACTGCTTTCCGGGTAACAAATTTGCCCCGATGCATTTGCTTGACAATCTCTTCAATTTCTTGTTATTACAATTTCTGACAAAACTGGCAAATGATTGCTACAATCAAGTCATTTGTACAAATTCCAACCGTGGCCCCAGCGATGCATTTCCATAGACGTTAGTGCGGATATAACACGCGATGTGACTTTACACCTTCCACAAACGATTGCAAACACACACACACACACACCAATGCGAAACTGCACATGCTCGTATTTGCGTATAATTTTCTAACTCACACTAAGTAGTGACGAAGCTGAGTGCAAGCGCAGTCTGTTTATTTACACACCGACCATAAAATATGAAAACTAACATTCACGTGTGTCACACACCAAGAGCAGTGCTTATGCCACAAGTACATATGTTTCTGGAAATTGCATATATTTTAGCGCAGTTGCGATTGCATTCCTGAAAATTTCAAATTATAATTGAGTTATTATTTAGTTGACGGTGATGTGCCACAACCGTACTCACATATGCGCATGGGAACCGCATTCCTCCACACTCTTACATGCCACTTGTGTAATAAATAACATGATTATTCAGAATGCACCGTGAACTGATTCAAGCAGTTAACATAAAACGGAGGAAAAAGCGATTTCGCTGAAGTAGTAATGGAGCTTCGCATAAAGTAGTCACTGTACTACTATTTTAGGATTTATGGGTCTAAGTGCATCATAGCTATGTTTTTCAAGACTTCAAGAATCCTTTGTATTGTCCACTAACCAATTCAATTCCATTTCAGAACTCAGTTTTTACTGAATAAATTTCGATTCGGTGGCCTAAAGAGCGAACAGCAAAGACCGATTCAGTTGCACCACTATCGTGACCACGGTTGCGGGTTGAGTTTTCCCTAACACGATACTCTTATTAAATGGCTCGAGAAACTATATAAATACACGATAACATGCTTAATTTAGTCAGAAACACAACGCAATGATTTCTCAGCTAATACCGTTGTAGAGTTCGACTGCAGTAACGGTTTAAGTAGTACTTAAAAATTTCATAGCTCGCGGAAGTGCAGAATGAATCACTGTTCACATGTCCATTGAACCGTTGGCAAAGTGGAAACACTAAAAATCACGCCAAACTATGTGACAACATCGCTCGCACAACCCCGGGCACTCACATTCCCTGTGGCACATTAACTTTCATTGCATTGCGTTGCGTTGCAGCTAGTACCTGGTATGAAAGCGCACAAATTGCAACAGTATGAATGTGCGGTGGTTATTGCGTTTACATGAAGTTATGGAATTTGGTTAGACATTTTTTCTCCCTCATTTTTTGAAAAATTATGACATACTCGTTTGCCACACCCACCACATTACGAGATCGTAAGTGGTGGGGGATGGCAAGGTATGGTACAATTCTTTTACTACTAACTTTCTGCTCGCTATGCAAGGTCTGCTGGGTACTTGTGCAATGGCGTTGTGGCAAGTTATTAGTTGACGTATTCATGCCACTTCATGGGTGCACCAAGTTATTGCACTACTCGTATATGCCAAGTTCGGAATGTTGTTGTAAACATATGCATATTAGAAGCTATAAACAGACGAATGAATATGCGTGCTTGTGTGAGTGTGCGTAACGTGGCATGCAGCATATTTAAAAGTGCACGCACGCCGTTTCATACAGGGACAATGCGACGTCAAGCAGCCGCACAGGCGCACAGGTTGCCCGAAGCTGGAGCCGAGCTGAAATGGCAATCCAGTAGTCGGCGGTTGGAAGAAACGGTGAAGAGGCAGCTGCAGGCAGGCACGCATGAATGCTTCGATGACTTTATTCACAAATGTATAGACTTGTGAGCAGAGCTATGAGCTCGTGCACCTGTATGCTCGTGTATAAATGCTTTTGCTTCTGAATTGCCGTTACCGAACGCCGGCAAAGTGTGAGTGAGTGTGTTGTTCAGCTATATTTCGAAGTATTTATCAATGTTTCACTTTGACGCACTCGTCTGTTGCGCAGAATTTCGCACTTAATTGTTGATGGCGATATGATTCCGTTTGTCTATCAGGAATTACTCGCACACCACAGTAGACTCGGTTGGCAGTTACTCACAGTTACTTCGACAGTTATTTTAAAACTTTACCAGCGGCGTGTATCACAAAGCTAACTGGTTTGCCGAGTGACTTTTCCTATATAAGCAACTAGTCCTTTTATATGATGACGTCATAAGTACAACTAGTAGAAAATGAGACTAGAGAGAGACATGAATCGAACAATCATATCAATATACTTAAGTACTGTTGGTGGGAGTACAGTCCAGATATTTTTATATGTGGAAGAAACTTTAAAACATTTCCTTTTTATCTCAAAAAAATTGCAAACCTCTACAAGAATGGAGAAAACGATTCAACTGAGGTGTAATATGATGAAATAAAAGAAAAAAATATACAGATATGTCAAAGTATTGGTTGCTGTATAACTAATTAAATGAGCCATCTAACTGTATAAATAATGAGCAATTTCTCATTGAATTGAATATAATCGTAGCCGCCAAAAAGGCCCTACACACGTACATATCTCGGCGCCGAAGCCCCCGTAAGCTTAATCCGGTCCTTTTAAAATCACCATAAAAGTGGAATTTTTTTCTAGAATGCTATTTCAGTTGAGATATTGATTACAAATTTCATAAAAATCGGAAAGGAATTAATCTTTTCTTCGCTTATCTAAGAAATTAGGAAATTTCAAGAGTTAGAGTTTCAACAAGCCAAATATATATATTCTTAAATAATGTCTGGTTGTATTAACCACTTTTCTCGTGGGTATTCATTATTTTCAATTTAAACTTCCCATAGCACTTTTAAATGCCTTCATTAGTGGTTATTTTCGAAAAAAGGCATGAGCAAAACTATAGAGCAAAACTATAGAGCTTCATGAACAGCGTGGAACGAATGCTGATGGTGTGGGTATGAGCTAGCGTTGACGGACTATTGACGGATTGAAAGTAACGGCAATATACCTCAAGTAATAGGCGCAAGAATAATTGCTTCACGCGAGCATACATGACTTTTAATGAAAGCTGACAATATGAGGCGTCATGCATTCCAATTTACTCACACACGGATGCCTATGTGCATACAAACATAACTGTTGACGTAACTGTGTGGGTCGAAAGAGTTGCGGAAGCATTCGATGAGAAGGCAGCCGACAAGTGTTGCCACAATAAAGACCTGGCAGCGGCAAAAACAATTGGAAATTATATTTTATGACATGCGCCACAATTCACTTACACCAGCAACCGCTTGCTTAAGTACACAGTTGCTTGAGTTCATGCCACGAAGCTACAAATAGCGAAAAGCTCGCCAATAAACCGTTCCATTTATAGGTTTGGCAGTGAAATAGCAAGCACAGGCGTATCAGTGTTGCATGACTGGCCCCGCAACCGCGCACGCCTTTGGTATATATGAACCTGCATATGTTGCATGTGAATAATAGGCACATCCTGCCACGCCAGCGAACTTTGCTCTCTATACACTTGTACATCGTATGCACACACATACACACTTGCGAATACACAATAATTTGATCGGGTAATAACTATTTGATTAGGAGCGATTTTATGAGCCTTTCTATTTTAAGTTCTTGTTGCCATTTTATTTGCCTTGAAGGTGTTGTTCATGAGCGTCCGTGCTGGAAGTTGGCAGGCATAATTGGTTTGTTTGATTCTTAGAGGTTCACGTGATGATATAACGAAGAAAAATCATATTTGCCGGGAAATGTTTTACAAAAATTCCTCTGGGAGGTGTGATCTCAGGTAGTGTTACTTATAATATGAATAATTTTTATTAGTACAGAAAAGTGAAGACAATTAGTAGTAATGTGTTTTATTCTTCGGTATATGGTTCGTTTCTTGGTGCCAGAAAAAGAAACTGCACCAGGGTTGCACCATTTATTAGTTGCTAGGCACGACTTTGACTTCTAATCTTGTAAGGAATTCGAGATATAAAAGTGTGATGTCAGTTCGAGCTTAATTAGCGAAGAACTCAATATGCTGGCAGAAAGAATTGTGAAGCTTATTGAAGATTTCAGGAGTGAAATTAAATCCTGCAAGAATAGGTGTAAGGGAGGCCAATTTGATAAACAAATGTGGCATTAAAAATACAAGGAAGTATGGTATCTTCAAGAGTGGGGTAGACAACTGTGTTCACTTAAGACAAACTATTGTTTTTTGTCTTGATTAGCATGAAGAATGACCCTTACTAGTTATTGAACATGTATTTTTTAAGTAAAGGCCTCGCTTGACGACCAATAAACTCTTTGTACTATTCTCAGTATCCTAGTTTAGGGGTTGTATACACTTGTGTGGGTGGGAAAAATCGATATATTTTTATTGCATTTTCTTAAAGTACAAATATCCTTCTAAGATTGTTTCTTCTAAATTTCATAAAGATCTGAGCACTAGAACTAAAGTTACAGCCGTCAACAGACCGCTTCTCCCATGTGCCACCGAGTAAGTGCCGACCGCTCGTTCGCGACTATCTCAATTTGATGTTTTTTAAAAAGTACCGTTGCGGTGAAGAAGTTTTCTCAAGAACCATGTGACCTATCGATTTAATTTTTTACTGGGAACTTGAAAGCTACAATATCTCATACTTGAACGAACATTTTTTTATTTGAAACAAGAGTTTTTTTGGGAATGAAAAAACTGAATTTTTAAACCCACAAAAATCGATCTTTTCATCTTTTCAGTAAAATCATCACTACTACGGCGTTATGATATAAACTAAAGAAAACTTTTCTTTTATTTGATTGCAGATGAACCATCAACTACTTATCATGCTCACCGCAAAGAAAAAAGTGTATCGGCACAAAACTGAAAATTTTAATTTAACAACTTTAAATACATATATGTATACAAACGTATCAATAGTGTTTAATTACTTAAAAAAATACAGTCTTTGCAAAAAAACATCTTGGAAAAAACGATTTTTTGTTTTCAGAAAATAAGTGTATATAACCCCTTAACGTCTTGCCTACGTTTTATTATTCTCTTCTTAAATGTTTTAGAAATTTCATATATTTTCAAGTTAACCTAAATGCAAATTTATGTCTTCATGTATATTTTAATTTTGCTGAAAATGCAAATAAAAACACATTAAGGATTTGGAAATACCGAAGCTTCCCTCAAATTTTTGCATGCCACTTAATTACGTGGCGAAATAAGATGACCAGTGAAAACAATTATGACAAATGAAATTCTAACGCACTTTTGAAATGGTAATAATGACGCAATTAAAGGGTTGCGTAACCATCACGCACCGCGCCACACATTACGCCGACGGGTGGCAGTAAATCCCGCAAATGCTCAGAGCACATACAAAGCTACAAAAAGCGCCGCGTGTGTGTTGTGACAGTGCGAGAGTGAGTCTGCCCAAGTCCGCATTCAAGTGTTCATTCCGCGACTGCCGCGCCTGTTGGTTCGGTTTCGCTAATGGTCATGATTACCGTGATTGCAAATCCTCTTTACAAAACGTTTCAACTTGTGGCAAAAGCCATTTCGTAGCATCATAACGGCCAAAACTTTTGAGGTGAGGTCAGCGCCGGCCTCAGCCAGCAGTGGCTGGGCGTAAATTAAATGCAAAAACAAGCTGTGCAAACAAAAACAGAAGCGTGTCGCTACGAAGCGCTGCGATGTACATGCAACACACACAAAAACGGAATTTTTTTTTTCTTTTATTTAGAAACTTGTAATTTTTCTGGTATCCGCACAACTTTTGCTTTCAAAAAATAATGGCGCGAAACAACAAAAACGCAGACCAAATAGCAACAAAAAAGGTGCCAGCATAAATCTACGCTCAAAGTGGCTCTGACCGACGACGGGTGCTTCGTGCAACCGCCGCGTTTAAATGTTGAATGGTGTTTTGTGGCACGATAACCGCGCTGAATGGCCCAACCAAAGCGTGCGGTCGACCATCAGTCGCGGATCGGAGTTCACCTTTGGCAACCGCACTCACCTTTTGTTGTGCTCTTGGTGGACAATAATGCATAAAAAGCCATCTCACGCGCATTAGGACAAGCTGTGTGGCCCGTTGTGATTCCTTTTTAATGTTTGTACGTGTGTATGTATGCGTGTTTGTGTGTGATGATTTGATGGTGAGTGTTAATGCGTTTTAGCGTAATTAGAATGCGATTCGCTGAAAGATATTTTATTATCGCTCTTTCCACGTATTTTTTGTTGTAGCAAGCGCCCAGCAATGTTGGCAGCTGCTAAATCCGCAAGCATAACCACAAGGACATTATCTTTCAGGGACATACATTCAATTATACACTCGCAGATAAGTGAATACACAAGAGAAATTTTAAATTTCAATGCGCCGAGAAGTATTCAATGGAATACAGAAATATGGAATGACAATTTCAAAAAAGTTTTCAATTATTCTATCGGAGCGAATTGGGTAACATTGATCTATTGTATTTTCTGTTACAGATATGTAATACTTATGGAAATTTTTCTCAGTTATTTTTCTGCATAGAAATTAGGTTAATGTCTTCCATTAAACGTTATACCCATTTTATCTCAATCCTCAGCCAAAGAAAATTATTTTAATAGGTAAGGCTTCTTGGAAAAGGAAGGAACTTTGCTGAGCCACGAACCAAAGAGAAGTTTTCTAAAAGATAATGTGGTTTCTATGGCTTCTTTAACTCTATCGTGAAGGTCCATGAAGGTATTTGAGCTGTTCCATTGATTTGGATTCTTGCTTCGTTTAAGGGAGGGGTTAAATGAGTTTTTTGCGAATTTATTTCTTAAATATGAAACCCTCCCTTACATAAACTCTGATCGAGCACAAATATACCAACTTTACTACTCGGCGTTGAATGAATATACATATGAATGTAAATATAAATCTCTTTCGCGGCAGGATTCAATTGCCCTTCATACTCTCATGTTATTCAATGTCAGGTTTCCAAAATAGAAAAAAAATCTACTCTTCTCTTTGCGCAAACGGTACATTGAAAAAATGAATATAGATTAAATGCCCCATATTTCCATTGGTGAGGTAAGTATTTCTTTCCTTAATTGCAAATTATTCTATAGCAAATACCTTCGTTCATAACTTAGGTATATTCAAATTTACCGAGCCCAACAGAACATACTAACGAACGATGAGCTGTATGAGAAATACGACATAGTTTAGCGAATTAAGAGACAACTGCTACGTTGGTTAGGTCATGGCTTCCGAATGGATGAAAACACTTCAGCTCAGAGAGTATTAGACGAAGTACCCGTCAGGGGGAGCAGAGGAAGAGAAATACCTCCACTCCGTTGGAAAGACCAATTGGAGAATTTGGAATTGGCTTCGCTTGGAATCTCCAATTGGATGTTGCAAACTCGGCGTAGGCGGTGTCTACGCCAGTAAAGAAGAAGGGAACATACAATCAGTAACAATTTATTTATTAGTTTTGAAAATTCGATCGAAACTATGTCTTATTCCTATTTTTGCTATACCGTTAAAAATATACAAAAATTGTTAAATCAGCAATATGAATATTTATATACAGGTATGAAGAAAGGGTATGAGGTTTTCTAATTTTTTATTTGAATGCTTATAACATCACTAGGCCGACTCGCTTAGATAAATGGTATCCATACTTTACAACATATGCTAAGTAAAAAGATTCTTGACTACAGAACAGACAATTCCTTGATTAAAAAACGAAAATCATTTTCTACTAATATATACATATGTATACTGTTATTATCAGCTACTCAGCAAACTCGGCGAAAGTTATCAAAATCATAGATGACAGCAGAAGAAGACCTGCGACTGCACAATTTTCCAAACTCTTTTTTGTGGGCAAAAAAGAGCTGCAGCGAGAACTGCAGTTGGCCAAGGGTAATTGTGTGCACACACTCACTCCCACACAACCTCGAGAGAGAGAGAGTGGAAAATATGCCCGGATCCATATGTATGTATGTATATATGTAAGTACGCCGCACGGCGTTGACGGGTGTAACAATTGGACAAGTGAACGTATTATTATGACGTCTCGAGTGCATAAAGCATGTCAACTCAAAGATTAGCAGACCGTGAGTAATTATGTAAGAAAGTTATTCACACCAATGGGATATGGATTTAGCCAAGCGTAGAAAACTTATTTTGGAAAGTATAAAGTGAAAAGTATGGCCGCGCCGACAACTCGTCCGACTGCGAATGCCTGCTGATGAAATGCTGTGCTGGGGGGATTTGACAGAGAAATCGCGCAGCAAGCGCACGAATTGCAAACGAGAGGAGCGGCATGGATGGAGTAGAGTGGCAGGGCGGTTGGCTGGCAGGAAAGTTGTGAAAAGCTACCACAAAGTTTAGACAAATCTTATCGGGAACTTTCAGTAAACTGAACAGCGTGCTGAGAGGAGGCATATATTTATTTGATGGAGGAAAGAATGTGCCTTAGATTTTAGATATTTATTTTTTGTAATTATTTTACACGCATACATCCATAAATACAAAGCTCGAATTTGTTTATTTTTTTGTTTTTCATTTAATTTTTATTTGTTTGCGTAAATACGAAAAATATGCTTTGATTGCAGTGCAACTTACCTTTGTAGAGAAAGCCAGTTCTATATGGCACTGGTTTCTTATGCCTCGTGCTTTCATATTAATATTTTTCTGGATCCGCCTGCTATTTTTCTCAATTTTCCGCCATTTTCTGAATGAAAACACATTTATTTTCGCATATATTTCTTATTTATTTATTCTCTTCTCCTTATAACATTAATTTTATACCTGCTAACTCATTATTTTTGCTATAATTGTGTTACTTCTCATTTAAATATTTACGCCTAACTGTATACTTCTAATTACAATGCAAATAATAAATACAGTGGTACGTTTCCTACTTGTCCTATTAGATGATCTGAGTTATAAATAACAATTAATATTTCATTTACTCCCATTAATTTATACAAAACTATATATAACTGCGTTTATCTATAATATGTATGTATGTATATATATGCTTACTCTAGTATATAATCCTATTTATATAACATATAATTCTCACTTTATACATGTACTTGGCTCATTTAGCTTAGGAGTTGTATATAATTGAAACTAAAGCATTTGCAAAGTTAGTCTCACGTATACAGATACATACATTAGTACAATATAAATGCAATAGCTCACATTGATATACTATATGTATATGTACTAAGAGTACTGTATGCTCAAGTAGTATGCATTTACGAATGCTTTAAGTTCCATAACTGTGAAGTTGATCATCCTTATGTACAGTTAACACACACAATGACATACATATATTTATTTACATAATACACGAGCACTGTAAGCGCTTAGCCCGTGTTATCTTACAAACAGTTTGTACAAACCGCGTTTACAAGGTAACTCTCCTGTTACCCAGGCTTCGTCACTTTCGATTCTAATTAATTTAATGTGAAATGTTTCAACGCATCCGCACATACATAGTGTTTACAGTTATTTGTCAAACTTTTTAAGCTTTCATTATACAATATACATACATATGTTAACAAAGTAAAAAATTCAGATTTGCGTTTTTACCGTTGCAGCGCGCAATATATATCACTTAGTGGTTGCGCTTTGAACCACAAAATAAACAGTAAATAAATTAGCTTTTGTACAAACGGCGTAAATTTCGCTGGCGTATTGACACACGCACACCACCGCGAAGGACGGGCGTTTGCAAGCGCTTGCTATTTACAGCAATATGCTGGCGCCTTAATTGGCATGCCGTTTGTTTGGATGCGCAATGCCACTGTTGCAACAACATTTAGAAATTCAATTTATTGCCTATTCGTTTCACTAACGAAATTAATACTTTCGGTATTTATAAATATTTGTATATGTATCTACATAGTACAGCTGCACACATGCAAATGTACAAATATCCATTCACTTCGCTATATACATATCTACACATATTCTTCTATTTACACGAAAAACAGTAAAATATTTAAATACATAAATTCAGGATTATTTAAACCAATAACAGCTAGCTCTCGCATTTTAACAATATATGTGTGCCTAACAACCGTTATCGCGCTCTTAAAAATTGGTAAAAAGCGTAAGCCGCTAGATATGTTTGAGGGTAAATATGTGTGAGTATTTGTGTGATTTGGTTGCAGTTTTTTGGAACTACAGATGTGACTCCTGAAATTTCCTAAACTGGTAATAGGAATAAGGTTCCTGTTGGCAAAAATAGATTTAACAAAAATATTACAAAATTTCACGCAAAATTAAAATCATAAAATTAGTATTTGCATATGTTTTAGGAAATCAAAATCTCTCTGAGCGGAAAAATTGAATTTTCAAATTTTCATGTGCATATCTAAACATTCTTGTATAAGCAATACATATTTTTGCATATTTCGTAAAAGCTCGCGGCATATATACCATATACTATATATTACAACATCGACAAAATATCAAAGGTAATAATGCAATGATTTCCCTAAAAATGCAAGAATTCAATAAAATAAACAGTTTAAATGCAGGCAATGACAAAGCTTAGCTGAAATGTGGGCGTTTTATTTTATTAAAGCGCTTTTCCTTACTTTATTTTCTAATTCAATATTCTCAATGGAAGGCATGTTGTTCTTTCATAAAACTCAAGCTATTTCATGAATTCATTATTGTGCAGGGAAAACTAAAACAAAAAAAAAATTGTGGCAAGTTTAACAAGTGCTTATCTACATACTTTAACATAAAATGAAATCTTTAATTGCATTTACCAAAGCAATTTATAAGAATGCATTTTCATTAGGCGAAGAATAATAATGGAAGCACACTCGACCTATTTATACGAATATTAAACGTACTTATGGATATGTTGAGATATGTGCAGGGTTTGAGAAAAATATAAATTCTTGACCTAATTAAAATTTCGAAGCTAAATTTGTTTTCGTCATAAAACTCCATCAGAAATCTAATGGATGCAAAATTTACGAGTAATTAATCACTTTAATTTAGAGTTTTTTTTTATACATTTGGACAATTACTATGTATGTATATAGTAAACAGAATGCTACAGTTAAGTAAAAGTAAAAACGTCTCATAAATCCAGCATGTTTAAAACCAGGGTGGCGATGTTAGGTAAGTAAAGTATTATAAGCTTTCTATTTAGTTATTTGATCTCGCCAGAAACTATTTGGATTAAAATGTTGTAATGGCAGCAGACCTTTTAAGGAGAGGTGCGCGGACGAAAGAAGTTAACACATGACGACTAAAAAAAGTATGGAATATACCCATCCCAATAATTTCAAAATGAAAGCTGCTGCTTTGATGGTATTTTACACCTGTCTTTATTCTTTCGAAGTCATCATCTCGCATACAATATTATAAGAATAGTATGAAAACTATGAAGCTCTCAATATCTTTCTTTTCAAAACCACTCACCTCTCCAGCCTGTAGAAAGAAGAAAGGAAGACCTTTCTATCCGCATCAATAGGGTTACGGGACTTATCAAATTTTATATGTTCTTATACTATAACAGGATTGTATTTAGTTCAAACGAACTTATTTCAACAAAGAAGGGGAGTACTTTAATATATGCTGCACCCGATTCGCCATATTTTTGCTCGCTTCTGTTCTTTTGCCAAAAAAAAAAACTGCAAGTAGAAGCAACAACAAAATTATCAGCATGAACTCTAGCAAGGGGTTACATGGGCTTACGGGTTTCAAAAAATCGAATTATTTTATTGCCTTATTTAATTCTACAACACCTCTAGAATATTGTCCTAAGCTGTCAAGTTGATCCGAGTAACAGTTTCGGAGATGCAGCCTTCAGAGCACAAGTTAGGCTTGAGAGAACTATGTACTTAAGCAATTTTATTGAATTTTTTACAGATCTCTGAGATGCAATTTGCAAAGACTTGGACGAAGGATTTTTTTTTTTAATTACAACCAATTGAAAAAAAATGTCGCGAAACTTTCTGAAATTTGTATTTTTTTGTAAAGATGTCTGCCAAAAATCCAATTTTTAGATTTAGTTTTCTTCATCAAAGTTCTAAGCTAAGGTCTTAACTAAAACACGTATTTTTTCACTTTAGATGAACCTGTAGGGAGTTATCCTGCCAACGCGGTCTCACCGGAAACGACATCACATTGGCCGCTTTAAAATAGTTTTTTCAAAAATTTCAGAATTTCTTTATTAATAGTGTATGTTTGTAACAACAAAAAATTCTAATAAAATATTTCTTTTTTTATGAAAAACAAAACGTTGAAGAAAGTCTGGTTTTTACCCAGGGAAACCCATGTAACCCCTTAAATAGTACATAAGTTTTGTTTACTATATTTTAGATCAGTTGTACCATTGTCAATGATTCAAATGATTATAATAATTTATCGAAAACAAAAATAAAAGGTTACTACAAAATTTTTTAAAGCGAAGAAAATAATTTTTTCCACTGAAAAAGAACCATAACACAAGTTAGCACAGAGTTGCACCTCAAGTGCTGCCCGTTTGTATGGGCATCTTATATAGTTTGTTCGATTCGCTTGAGAGCATCTTTTTATCGAATCATGGGCATATTATATATTGTATCAAAATCTGTGGGTGGAAGTCATTTTGTGTGAAGCCCTCATAAGATTTTATTGATTAGCAGACATTTTTCTTGACGTAGGTATGGGAAGAAGTAAAATAGAGGTACAAAATACGGAGGATGCTAAGCTGGCTATGTAATTCTCTGTCCTAAGCTTGAGTGTTGTTATAATAGTGGTTATTGATATGTTGAGTTTAGAGGCACACCTCCAAGGACTCAGGTTGGAACCAACATTCCAAGTGATATTTCTTCAAAAATTTGATAATTACTCGTATTTTATTTTTGTATGCCTGTAAAATTCCTACTTTAACGGCACAAAGAGCAGTTTGAACGAGTGTTATTATTTTAATATGCAAATATGATATGTTAGGACCTTGATAAATGCTTGGGTAGGTCGAAGGAAGTTGCCTTAAGGTTTCCATTGCAGTTAAAATATATTAGTATTTGTTTTTGTGTGTAAATGTGATATGAAAGTGTGTGCAGCTGAAAATACGTGTGGCAGTTAAAGTTAAAGTACAGTAATTAAAACAAATGGGTGATATGTACAAATTTCCTAAGGAAATAATTGAAAAATGTTTTTCATACTCTTCTCTCTTTCATTCTACTATTAAACTATTTGGAATCTTCCAAAGGTATTTATTCTAACTTGACTTTTTGTACATCTATATTCTATACTTATTTTATATAATTATTATTTAATTGAAATGCTTGGCTGCGCAAAATGCAAAATGACAGTGCGCTTTTCGCTTCATTATAATTAAAATTTGGTTAAAAACAATAATTAATTATATTTACATACATATACATAAATAGGTTGACACACACATACTTGTACACATATGTAAACGGCAATGAGCGAGCATACCGGTAACTAAGCAAAGCAGCGCTGCCAGGATAATTGAACGCACACACACACATGTATATATTATTCTTACTTATATCCATTGTACATGAAAATATATATTTTTTTGCTATTTGCAATTTGTATTTAAAAGCTTTCACTAAACGCCTTCTCGTATTATTTGTTATTGTTGTTGGTTAAACACAAATTGGCAGTTTGTATTAGCTTAATTGAATATCGGGCTGCATATGCACAGACACACGTGCAGAGTTGTTAGTCGACATATTATGAACTAATTCTGTTTGCAATGCAGAGCTTTTCGAGCTGAGTTCGGCAATACTGGCTATTTGCATATTAATAAATTATGCATGGCTTATTTATTTTGCTTTAATGGCGATTGATTAACGAAAAGCATTAAACACCTTTCATTGAGCATTCATAAAAATAGATATTTGCTCGGAAGCATGTAGTCTATACTAAATTGCGAAATGCAAATTTCAGAGGCATGTAACTGTGAAAATATTTGAAGAGCTTTCGACATTTTTTGTTTTATACGAAGTTATGATCGTTAGAGTTCACCTTTGCGGTCTTATAATGCAATTATTCCGAATTACAGTGAGCACACAACTCCATTATGTACTTGTCAGTGAATGATAATCAGATGGGTGCCATAATTATGCGATTTTGGACTTGTTACCTACCTAAGCTTTATGTGAGCTTAAACGATCCCTCATGAAATATATTAGGTTTAGTTAAAGAAATTTCTTATTTTTTCAATAGATGGCTCTTGAATTCTGACTCTTGAAGTCTAGAAAGATCAGATTTTGAACTAAAAACTAACTTAGTCGTCTTAGTGATTACTTGCTTGAGTGTTATTTCAACACGCATCAGAAATGAACACCAGCAAAATTAAAATTTGCCATATAGCCATATAAAGTCGAAATCGCAGCCAAGCGGTGAATGGTGCTGATGGTCCTCATAGTCAATCATGCAAGATTGTGGTTTCGTTGTTTCCGTTCGGATAATGTAAACACTTTTCGATTGTCCGTGAAACCGTTAGGTACAATTTAAATAGGGCTGAATATAAAGGGACGCTCAATGTATTGGTGCAAAACGAGTTGAGGTTATTTTTGCCTCATAGACCGAGGTTCGGCCTGCTAATATGTGCTAAATCACAACAAACCCGAATCACTTCTGAAACTTATGGTTACTTGTGATGAAAAATAGGTCACTTAAGACAACGTGAAGCGAAACGGTCGAAGCAAACGGTGGATAAGCCGGAATTGGCTATCAGGAAGAGTTTGCTCTGATATGGAATCATTTACACTGAACTGCTAACATACGACGAAACTTTTTATTCGGACCTGTACCACTTACTATCAACAATTGGAACATCTGAAGCAAACAATCAGAAGTGGACAACTTCGGCCAATAGGAATTGAGTTTCTGCTGAGCAGTGTGCTACACATATCGGCGCTGATTCGATGGAAGTTTGGATCTGGTATAATAACCTGTACTTGCATATGGCTAATGATTTTGTTTGTGAAAAGTTAAGACGAGCTTATGAAAACCGAAGGTCACAGTTTTTTGCCAGAAAGGATGAGGGTTTCCATGGGTGTTGCATTGTGAAATCAGCTTCAAAATACTAACAAGTTTTCGAACTATGTGTTCATATATCAAGTACTTAAGTCAGATAAATCCAACTTTGCTAAATGAAATCCCCAATTTAGTGCAAAAATAATGGATTTCTTTTTACTAAAGCTTACAATGCCTGTCTAATGGACAATAAAGTGAATAATACATATTAAACATAAGTGAGCAACACCTTTTAAAGACAAGAGCTTTAAAATAAGCTTTATTATTCGAATGTGGAAAATGGGTTAAACCGATTTTCTGCTTTTTGTGGGACTTTGCGGTGGTTCAGAGTGAAAAGTGCGCCCGCTTTCAACGTGCTTGGCTTGAAAAACTGTGAACTGTTCCGTTAAATCAGGCAAATATTTATTGCAGAATAGCGGTATTTATTTTGTCACTTGGTAGATTGCTCATTTGCTGCAACAACAGCCGCAGTACAAACACGAGTAAACAACCTTCGGTAAATAATACAGGTTATAAATTGATTTTAACCATGTTATGTACATATGTATGCATGTATGTATGTGAAGTATGTGTGTGCCATCGTTTGTTGCGAACAAAGAAAATAAAAAACCAAGTTGCGCTCGCACAGATGCGGATGTTTAAACCACATTTAAAAATGGACGTCGAAGAACAAATTATTAATTTACGTCAGTCTATTTTAGTCCATCCATCATTACTCATACATATATATAGTAACACATACTTAATATATACACAACATATACACATACACAACATATTTTATTTATAGTCATATGTGTGTTATTTTTCGTTCTTATCTATTTATATACAACTTTCCTGGATGCGATTCGATGTGGTTACCACTTCCGGCCGAAATCGATATTCGCTGAGCGACGAAGTCACCGACGGATTATTTGGACTGAGTAAACTCACTTCCATTGGCTGCGGCTGTGGCGTCGAGTGATATGTTGAGGATAGTGATGATGTTGCTGTAGTTGTTGTGTTATAAAGCGAGATGTTCAGCGGTGGACTACACGTGGTTATACCCTTCTTATTCAATGTGGCATAACTCTGTGTCCGCATTTATGATGAGATTGAATTTTGGTGAGCAGATGGAACGGTGCAAATTCATGAAAGCGTGTGTGTGGATGACAGGTATGATGTGAAAAGAAAGAAGAAGAAGAAAAAGTGTTTGTTTTATAAGAATTACATGTAATGAGGATTTCATATTTAGATTAGTGACTCTCCACATTAAATTGTGGAACATTTTATTTAAGAATACGCTTGAAAGTTTGTGCCCTTTCATAACAAAGACTCAACTGATAATGACCGATATTGTGAGTTGAAGCCCTAGAAAGCACTTGTCCCTCATGAACAATAATCTCCATCTCCGTCACTACGAAAAAAACTGTTCTTTTTCTATAATATCCCCGCGTTTGTCTGCTTCTTTTGTTTTAAGCGCTCTGCTGAAATGGCCACATCTACATAGAAATATAGGTCTGTGACGAAATATTGGTTCATGGGAAGCCTTTTATTTACATTTGAACGATTATCCTTGCAACTACAAAGGAACTGTAACGCTGAAATGTGTGTCACTTCTCGTCGTATTATGTTCTCTGCCTCTATCCAGCGGCAGTCTTGCCTACGCGGCACGATTTTAATCCTACCCACATATATATCTGCGCGCATATACTCTGACATTGTCCTCGTTGCTGAATTTTTTATGCTACTTGTTTGTAGAAAGCGGGCTGCTGGGCGTGGAGGCGAGAAAATCATGGAGAGGCGATGTGGTGCGACAGTGCGGCGAATTCCCTTGAATCCCTGAAGCATTTGTTGATGACGAGCTGTTTAGCGCTACCCTGAATTTGCATGCATGAGAAGTAATTATCGTAATGTATATGTAGGGGTGTGTGTGGTATTGGTTTAGTATGCATTCTTTATAGTTTGTTATTTGCAGCAATGTTGCAATGTTTACTTTCATTATTATGCGATGACGATTTTTTAGTTTTCGTGTCACTGCACCTACTGCTCTCTGTGTTTTCTTAAGCCCGCCATATACTTATGTGTGTGGGTAGAAGTGGCGCGTGGGGGGATATACAGGGGCAATAGCTAGCTAGTTCGTTTGCGAGTAACTAAAGGTTATCGTCTGTTACTCACCAATTGTTTGCTTGGCCTAAATGTGTAGTGCAACACTTCGTTGCCAACGCCAATGCCACCAACACTTCCAACACTGCTGTTTCCGACCAATGAGCCCAGACTGGAGATGCCGTCGGCGCTGCTCAGTGTTGAGCTGTTCGTGATGCCGCCAATCACGCTCCCGCTACTCAATGTGCCAGCGCGCTCCGTGTCCGCAAGACTGCTGTAGTCGCGTTGCAGTAAGCGCGCTGAGGGGCTGCGGAATATGGGCGAGGCCACCTGAGACTTCAGTGGACGTTTTTCTGAAATTTAAGTAAACACAGTGCTTTATTGTTGCGCTCAACTATATATATATATATAATATTTTGCTCTCTGCCAGGTTGTCAAGGTGCTTAAGAACCAGGCAATCCTTTATATTGCGTAAAACCACGAAAATAAAGAATATCAAAACATAAATAGAAAGAAACTGCCGACTGACCTACTTTGCTAGTGCACGCTGAGCTAGTTACTTAGGGTTCTAAAATATTTGTTTAACCTTAAATTAGTGCATTAAAAGTATTGTGCATTAAGTTGAGTAATTGTAACAATGCATTATTAAAATAAATTAGAAAATGAGCTCTCTGTAAATATGGCACAATCGATGAACATATACATATGTATATCCAACACTGTAATTTCCAAAACAAAAGTTAAGCTGACACTTACTCCAGGGAATATGATATTTTCACCATTAAAATGGATATTAGAAAACATGGCACTAACAAATTGCGCTAAATAAATTTAAAATAGCCAAATACACTGTAAAAAACTCATAATTTTTCCTAAGTATGTCACTGATGTTTATCAGTATAAACAAATGAGTTTGAAGGTTCAGATTATTATGGTCGATTTGGCAGAATCTTTCGGTTTAAGGTTCTGTAATAATTTTTTACTCCACGTGCTCCGGATTCTCTGAAATTTTTGAACTTAATCAATAGCGAAATCTTTGCTTCAAATGCATATTGGCAGTTGAGTTATTTCTTATAGGTTTAGAATACGGGACTGAGCAGTATTACTCGACGACACTGTTGACAGTTGCAAAACCCGGCTCTTTATGATGCTTAAAAACTCCGTGTTATAGACTGAAAAATCCTTATAAACCCACAAAGAGCTTTTAACTTATCATGAATATTTTAAGGTGGCAATAATCAGGCCCTATCCCCCGTTTTTTATAAAAATTTGTTAATGACGATTCTTATGCGTGCTATGGATGAAATTATTAGCACCTTAAAATCTATCATTTACTTCCCGTGATTATGATTACATATGATGCCATCATAAACAGGATTATCACATGCAATGAGAATAAACGAATGTGTGTCGACCAAAGATTAACTAATATTTTTTTCAGTGTCTCATAAAAATTTGAAAATTAATAACTGTTTGCCGTTCGCTCGATGGCAAGTGGCGCATTATTTGTATATTAGCATAACATCATAACACTTACCATATTGATTGGGTATAACATCTGGATCCGTGTCATCACCTTCCAACGCATCGCCCATCACCAGCGGACTTTGCCGATGATGGCTGGTTGCCGTTGACCGCAACGTGGACGAATCGATGCCAATCAAGCCACCCATGACGCCACCGCCACCACCACCCATGACACCGCCGACAGAGGGTGAGGTGCCACCCCCGCCATTGGCACCTTCGCTGACATTCGGCTGTAGTAGACTGTGATGGGCCTGGTGATTGCTTTGCTCGTGATTATGCTGCAGATGTTGGTGATGGTGGTTGTTCGGTTGTAATGGATCTAGCTGACAATCGGGCGGTATTGAAAGTTGCGTGTGCTTCGTTGGTTTTAAATTACCATCATTTTGCCTGAAATATAAGTTGCACGAGAGTGATAAAGTGTCAGCATATAAATGAACATGTTTAATGTAAACCGCAACGGAATATGAGGCAAATGGTAAATGGTGTACGATAATTTGATAATGGTCACTGATGATTTTTCGCCGTTGGAGAAAAAACGAGCGAAATGTATTTTTATAAAGAATTTAAATTCAAAATAGATTGGAGGAAAGAAATTGATATGCCACCAGTAAAGTGTGGTGATAGACAGAGACGTTGTGAAGCAAATACAAGAGCCGCTTTTATTTAAGAGCGAAGTCAAACATAGCGCTGGACGGAGCTATGGCTCATGGTTCATGAAATTACGAGAGTGTGGTCGAATTGCATCTGAATTTTGGTGGATATATTTTTAGCTCGCCATAGTTTTTGACATGGACATTTAAGATTATAGTTTTTATGAATATTTACTCCGTCCAATTTTTAGATGAGTACTTCACACTCACTTAAATGTGTTCGTTTTATGGAATTTAGTGTTTAATTTTCACAATTCTTTCAGCATAGCTGAGCGTATATTGTCAGTAAAGTGCCAAATGTTGGTTTCAAATTGAGAAAAACTTAGTTGCCAAAAGTTCAGTTCGAGAGATATTGACAGCTAGAGCCAAAATGTCAAAACAGCTATTGTTCTCTGGTATGCCATGGGTCAGAAGAACCAAAATATGCGGGAGCTTTGGATGTCTGTTTTCAGAGCTCAACAGGATTTTTTGGGTAGAACGTTTTCATCTAATTTTCTCTCATTTTCGAAAGTTGATGAAATAATTTTATGAATCAACTTAACCAGAGGTCCTGCTTAAAAAAATAGTTACCTCATCGAAATGCTCGTACGAGTCAACGGATGGACCAACATTTCAAAGAGATAATTTCCAAAAAAAAAAAAACAAAAAATGTCAAATAATGTTCTTTCGAATGATAATGAACATTGTCATTAATTTGAAGTTACTATGGTTTTTTTTTTTTAAGGTAGAGGACCTCTAAATGGATCATCTTTTACAACTGAAAACTTTCAAATTTAAAAACCTCTTCTGCGATTTGAATACAATTTAAAAATAAATGGATAGAATCTTAACCTCGTGGCATTTACCTGTTCGAGAACCGTCTGTAAATTGCCGCCAGTGCAATGCAGGATATAGCGAAGAGCAGTGCACAGAAGAGTGTTAGGCCTGCCAAAAATGGTGAAAGGGGTACCGTTAAGCCATTCGATGCACCTGAAATGAAAACAAAAATAATGCGCATAAGCAATAAGGTATATTGGTACCAAGTATTCGAGACAAATAAATACATTCTATGCCGCCGATATGGAAGAACCTGCAGTGTGTGCACACACTTGAATCGGTGGTTTATGTGTGTTGATAAGCATTTTGTGCAATCACAATAACGGTAACTACGCTATTTAACTTTGCTGCATGAAAGTTTGCGCATTACAGTCGACCTATTTAGACCATTTACTGCCAGCTGCCTCACGCATTAACACCACACAAAACTTTCTGGCAAATACTTTCAAAAAATCAAAGGTTAGCACAGTACGACTGAAACACACACACTCACACGTGCATACGTTGCAGTATCTGATAAATGTGCGGTGCTGCGGTTGGAGAGGATAATAATAAAGTGGCGCGCCACAATTTGTGCAACGCGCTGGAACGATATTTTGAAGGAGATATAATTGCACCTTTCGGTGAAAATTGGTGCATATTCATACATTTATAGAAGTTTTGCTCGCATGCATAATGAGTTGCCACCACAATGGTGTGCTGTGTCTGTGCGTTCGTGGCATGAATGAAACCAATGTGGAATATCGCTGCAATATCAGTAGAGAAACACAAAAAGGAGCAAACAAACAATTAAATAATCGCAACTTTTCATACGGAATCGCACTCGCTGTGCAAGGAGTCACACGATATGAAAACATATACACACGCACACACATACATACAGTTTAGTATTTGTTCGCAAAGCGAACTGCATTCAGGCCACGGCGGTTCGTTGGCTTGGAAAGCAACACAAACAAAAGAAAACAGAATTGAGGAAATAGAACAAACTTTTAGCGAGTAACTTTAATCCAATAAAAGAGCGAGGACTCCGCTGCTATCACAATACCTATACTTTTTCCTATCGTGAGTAGAATCTTTAAGATGCTCCAAAAGCTAACGGCTTACGCCCAAATACTAAATGCAGCAATAACACATATATCGGTTCATTGGAGTTACAGCGAAAGTCACAATTTTGCTAAAATCAGCTTTCGTATCACCAAAATCGAGTTTTGGGTAGGGAACCCATGGTCATTTGGTAAATTCTTATTTAATTTGCTAAAAAAATCCATTCGTAGGTAGCATATGTTATACGGTAACTGGTTGCATAATCACTACAAGCCTAAAAAATTCGTGGAGAATTTCGGAGAATGACAAAAAGAACAAAACAAAAATGTTAAACTCATTGCCACTCGGTTGTGCATTAATATTTATGTATCTGCTCTTTTTCTGCGGTGAAATTTCTTAATCCCACCAGCGTTGTTAGCACACAGTTCTTTTCAATACTTCAAGGAAAGGAAAGTGGCACAGGCACACACACTTTCACATACTTTTACCAAAAAAGTGTAAAATAGAAAAGAACTTCGAGCGGCGAACGCAAAGGATAAGCGAAAAGTAGTTGTTGACAAGATCTTTGAAAAGGTGTTTTGAAATAGATTGAAACCGAAGTGCAAAAGTTGCAGGAACTGCAAGTGACATAAAACATAAACAGTAAAATTGTGCATGAATAAGAGAAAAAGTGGATGAGGAAATATGAAAATTCTTATCCTACACAAAAAAGGCCATTGAGGCATTCAGAAATAATTTTATAATAATTTATTAAACTATTCACGCTTCGAAAAAAGATCGAATAAGTATGTATTTTTATGATTTCTAAGTTTATTAATAAATAGAATAACTATGAGCAATATTAAATGCACTGCTGATATAGCATGAATTCAGATAGGAAGGGCTAACTCTAAATGTTGAAAGGCGAATGATAAAGTTTCCAATAAACCAGCATAACGCTGCCTGTAAATGCATTCTTATAAGTATCCCAGCATTTAGTCTAACACTGTCTTACAAGACAAAAAATATTGCTTTAAGTGCAAAAAGAATGCGTTAGCTGGTGACAGTTCAACTCAGTTCAACTCAGAGCATTCGCGCAAATACTCTAATGGTGCGTAAGATTTTCTACGAACGCGGAAATATCAATAAAAATGGCGTTATGTAAAACAGCTGTGAGGGATGCGGACTTCAGATAGATAGCCGTAGAAAGTTGTAAAGGGTGCTTCCTTGGATGAGCGTGACTTTTTTTACTTTGCATTGATGGCAAATCGATAAGAGTCATATTTCCACAGCTGGGGATGCTAATATAATTATAAAAATCTCACCTTTCATGTAAACTCAGACAGGTTAAGGTAACGAAAGCGTTGGTTTTAGCCACGCTGTGGGGATTGATCTTTATTCCAGTTATATCTTCATCTCTGTTGCGATACTCCTTTAGCAATCTAAAAAATCAACGACAAAGGGCACAACCCTGTAAAACTACTCCGCACGTCTTTTCGTTTCGAGAATGCGAAACGGATAATGCATTGCGACAAATGCCACCAGCCAGCAGCTACCGCATATGCCCACCGTTCCTGCGCGTGGCGTGCGAGTTCATGAATTTCTATTTTGCAAAGTGTCAAGCGTGAGAGAGAATGAATGAATGAAATCAACATTTCTCAGGTGAATGCATTACTGTTGCAAAGGCACGTTGCACGTAACGCATTATGCTGCGACGACGACTACAAAAACAACAATTTAGCATATAACGAATGTTGATGGCGATTTATTTAGATTAGGAAAGTTCTAAGCCCGCAAAGTGCAAAAAAGTCTCTCAGCAATCCACCTGCAGACTCGGCGACACACACCTTTCTGTTCACATACATACACACGTACCATGGCTTATCCGAAGTAATTCGCAGGATTGATTGTCGAAATTTGTGCAGTTATTTATTTTCACTTAACGTAGTATTTTATACCATTTAACTAACCTGTAAATTTGGCCACGCCTTTGAAGTTTATGTCGTCAATTATGGTTGGCTCCGAACGTCCCTTGGCATTCATGGCGAAAATGATCATTCGATATGTGGCTGTGGGATCGAGATTTTCGATGAGAAAACTCACTGGCGGATGCTGCGAGAGAGAAAGTAAGCAGTCAGTAAGAGATATTTAGAAGTAGTATCTTAATATTTATATTTCAAAGTGGAGAAATGCAATTGACTTAAATCCTGAAACAACAGATGTGAATTCTTATAATGAATTTCTTCTTTGTTGTCAGGCAATATGCTGGAAACACCTTTAACACTTGCTTTCAGAAGATTTATTACATTTCTAAAGAACCTGCTGAGTCAGCACACCTCATTCCATCTACTGAGCTAAATGCTTAATGACTTTAATGTACGGCTTTTGGGCAAAAGTTGAAATATCTTAAATGTCTTGCACGAACCCTTACAACAACTATATCATCACGAATTCTTCGCAAAATTTTCCACAGGCGCTGTAATGAACCGAAGAGTTAGCCTTTATGATATTTTAAGCCAATACTTAAGAATAATTCTTTGAAATAATTCAGGTCATAAGAGTATTGCCGACGAAGGCGAGGTGAAACTGTACATTTCAGCCTTTCGACAGAAAAGTTTTCGTGAGCAACAAATTACAAAGCAGCACAAAACTTGGCAGAAATTTTTAACCTAGACGGAAATACAACAACTCAAGTTGACAACAGAATTCCTACAACTAAGGTGAGCTCCTTGACAGTCAGAGCAGCAGTCGGGGTAAAAATTCAAAAGTGAACATTAAAAGTTGTTGTAGGGCTTTATGTACTCACACTCTATACGCGTGTATATATGTATGTATATATGTTCGTATTATGACATTCGAATAAATTGGTGAGCCCAGGTTAAGTCTGCACGATGTACATTTGTTGGAGAAAATATTTTCCTTGCGCCACTTTGGCGACATTTCAGCCATATAATTTTTACACAAGTACTGAATAAATAAAAAGACTGTCTTTTTTCGCGAAATGTTCGTAAAATGAAAGGCATTCGAAAAATAGCATATAAGCGAACATTTTAGTGGCAGCAAAAATTTAAATATGATCAAACATTTTATTTAATAAGTAAATACAACAAAATGAAAAATAATGAGGGGGACAAAAGCCTTTTATAAAGGGGCCATGATCTACATCTCCTCATCCGAAGTTAAATCAACACACTTAGTTCGTCTGGTTAAAGGTTTAAGATCCTCCGGATAAAGCAGTACAAATAAAAAGGCTGCTTGGGGTTGATTCAAGCTCATTTTTTTTTGAAAATTTCGGTAATGTTTTGTGCCTAATTTTCTGTTAGAAGCTTATAACTTGGGAAAGGAAAAGTAAGAGCTTGGAGCTTACTGAATCTCATAATTCTTAGCTCAAGGTTACTTCCGTCCAAAAAGTCTACCAAAATTTGTCTTAAATTAATCCCTAGCGTCTAGAGTGCAAATTAATATAAATTATGATTTTGGGTAATCCGGCGCTTGTCTATACGGTACAGTGTACCATACAGACACATGCACATATGTATTTGTAAACATTTGTACTCTATTTGCTCTATATGCTTTGCGCCTCCGCTTGACACATTTCTAATGATTTTTTAAAGAGATCCAATATTTTATCTTTATGTATAAAAATTATGTGTCACGTTGTTTGTCCGCGATGGACTCCCAAACTACTGAACCAATTTTAGCAAAATTTAGCACACTTTTTCCAGTTTTAAGCAACTTAGAAGATAGGATAGTCAAAGCAATTTATAAATTAGAAATACAGTGAAAGCTGTATTAAATGGACGCTCTATTAAGGGGCACATATCCCTTAACATATTGACAGGTGCTACAATTTCTTGATATTTATTAAGTACAATCTATTAAGCGGACAACTCTAATAACTGGACAGAAAGGCTGATTCGTCAGTGTCTGTTTATGAAAGTTTTTGCTGTATATATTTCTAAACATACGCATGTATTCACAATCCCCTAAAAAAATATAATACAATTGAACTTCTATAACTCAAACTTCAATAACTCAAACTTCTATAACCCGAAGTTCTCCATAACTCTACCTCTTGAATTAGCAATAGAAGTCAAATTGCAACCAAATTTCTGGCCAAATCCCGAAGTTTTTTTTCTGGATTATGGTGATTCGAGTTAGGAAAGTTCAACTGTAATTATAATTTTCAGTAAAATGCGAAATCTTAAAGGCCATTTTCTCAATGTCTGGTAGCAGCCATTTGTCAGTTAAGTTCTGCTAAACTTAACAAGATTCCTTTTTTCGGTAATAAACCTTTTTTAACTAGATCTGACAGATGCTGTTAACCTAACTGATAAAACAGCCTTAAATTCGTCATATTTTCCATTGACATATGAACATATCAAAATTAAACCTCAAGAACAATTCCCTGGATTCTGATACTAACAAAAACGTTTTCGCCTTTATTCGTAAATGAAATTTTCCGTGTATTGAATAGTTTATTATTTGAATAATAGTATAAAATATAGAAGACAGCAAGGCGTGGCCGGATCCACTAGTTATGTATATTTCCAATACTTACCGACAAACTTAAATTCCGTGCTAAACGCAAATTATTCAACTCCACTAATTCTAAAATGAAGCCTTGAGGTAGCCCACCGTCGAAACCCTCCAGACAATCAACTTGCAGTGAATCGGTGGATTGATTTGTGACAGTGCAATTCTGCAATGGAAATGGACGGCCTGGAAAGAGAAAAACAAAGAGTGAGATAAGGTGATGGCTGTGAGGTCTCTTGTTCTATGAAAGAATGACACAATTGATCAATTGAAATTTTAAGTTAATATGATAGTCAATAAAATATATTCATTATCTCGTTCGGTTAATTGGAATTAAGAAATGAGCTGTACATATGTGAAATAATAAATTGTCCTTAATGTATAATAATACAGTTTATATAAATTACTCACCTGCAGCTACGATTTGAAAAACGCAGGGGTTCTTTTGCTGGCCAATAGAATTTCGCCCCCAGCAAGATATTGTGCCATAATCGAGGTCCGTTGCTGGAGTGTAATTCAGTCGCGACATGCCAGTCTAGGAAAACAGGTGAATTTTAAAATAAATATATTGTTTCAGTATGATAATCTCTTGCTCTTTGCTCTAAATCTTAAGCTTGCTGTAATGGATTAGAACTTCAGATCTAGTTAAGTAAGTGCTAGTGATCCCACTGCTTGGTACGATAACTACCGAAATGCTATTGAATTCGCGTTTCGCCTATTTGCAACAGATGAAAACATCATTACTCTAAGGAATTCTCGACGCGTTTGCAACACTACGCTGTATGGAACATTGATTCGGGGTTTTATTTTAAGGGTTATTGTAATAAAGCTTTACGAGAACACAAAGTTGCCTTGCTGGATTTAGTAATGTATAAGTGACTTGATGCCATATTTTAAGATAATTTTTAGTTTTCAAATTATGAAAACAAATATAACGGGAAATATGTTATAATTCTTTCAAAAATCCTTTCAATTAATTTTACTACAGTTAAACCCTGTAAAAATACTTTTAGCAGAAATGTTTCAAAAAATTGAAGAAGTAGCGAAAAGTGGGTTGTAATTTATTCATTAGTGAAGCTTGTAAGGTTTCAGGATTTCTGGTTTATTTGCTTTTAATGAATGCTACAGCTATCAATTTGTACCATTTGACACGCCCAATGTTCATTAGTTACTCAGAGTAACTTGGAGAGAAAGCGAAACACATAAGTGAGAAGGTTAACTAACAAAAACAAAAACAAACAATTAAAGCAGTGCAAATCGTAGTCAAGTGAATTAAAAATGGGGAGAAATGAAAAGCTACCACGCTCGGAGGATCCAAAAGGCCCCACCCAGCTTTCAGCAGGACAAGTGGATCCATGACAGCCCAATGGAGAACGACGAGTCACGAGAGCTTTGTAAGTAGAAAAGTATGTGTGTAAGTACAGCATAAATGTGCGATGCTACTGACACCAACTGAATAGGTCGAGTTCAATAGCGGAGCCTCAATGCGCCCTCACTGCATAGCTACCGGCACTCTCTCTCTCTCTACTTATTCTGTGTGTGTATGTAGGTGCATATTAATGTGTGGGATAATTACCTCTGTTGAGTGCAGTCGGGCGGGCAATTCTGTTTGTTCGCCGGACGAGTTAAATGTCCATGTAAATGCCTCCGCTGGCGGTGATGAGTCCACTTCACATTTTAGCAGCAGTGTTTCGTGCTTTAGGGCGCCCAGCAGCTCTTCATGATCGGTGGCACAAATGGGTGCAACTGCAAGCAAGAAAAAAGTGCCAGACAAATGTTGAAAAATAAAGTTCGAAAATGAATACACAGTGAAGCATAAAAGCATATTTGTATGTAAAAATGAGTGAGTTGAATCATGCTTGCGCCCTTAGAGAGGTTATTGCGTGGGATGGGCCACTGATCTTTTGTTTGCGTCGACAAGCCTTGCAGTGTGTACGGCAAGTACCAGCGAGCTGAAAAAACTTAAGTGTAAGAAACAAAATTGCTGCTTGCGGATGCCCAACGCTTCGCATAATGAAATGAATGCAGTGCCGCGTGCGAAAGACCCTTGCAACGCGCTCTGCCATCTACTCGGCTGCGTTTGGTGCTTCCTGCACCCTAGAACTCCTCACCAACTGCAAATGTTCGTTCGCAACCTGCCTCCACTTCCCTTAAAAGCTGTTGTTTTTGGCTTTTTTCATGTGCGCCATTGGTTGCTATTTTTGCGCTTACGCCATGCTTTCGCTGTTCTCTCGCTATTCTGTGGGTTTTTTATTTCCATTTCTATTTTTTGTTTCTGCGAGTGTAATTAGCCTGAAAGTCGCCGCGTTGGCTTGAAATTGCAATTAAGTATCAAGTCAGCATGTGAAAGGCAACGGGCAGCTGCAACAGCAGAAACAAGCCAACACACACTGCTACAAAATCTTGCTGCAGCAGAACGTGTCCGAGGGGAAGGTTCCGCATTCGTTGAGCTTTTTTGTTGCTGAAGGAATTCAGCGCAATTTTTCGCTCGGCACTTAATTTTTGTCATTTTTCTTTTCTTTTCTTGCAGTTTGTGGATTTTGTTTATTTATCTTAGCCACTGTTGTTGGCTTCCGGCGTTGCTGAAAATGCAATTATTTATATACGCAGAATCTGGCGCTGGGTTTTAATTCGCCTTTAAAGTTTCTAAGTCCGTTATAAATATTTTAATGCGAATTAAACTTGACGCTTCTATCTTTGTGAGTGCCCAGTGTCTTTTACTGTCGCAGTGCCAGCGAAGACTTGACGAGTACATACATTTCCAAAACATGGAACTCAGAAGGGATAAATGCGCATTTCTTGTTAACATACTCTTACATTTTTGTTGCCAACAAGCAGAACAATTTTTTGAAATGCCAATGAAATGAATAATACGTGGGTTGTTGAGTTCCAGGATTAGATAACCGTTACGGATCCACTTATTCCACAATGTTGAAATATCTGCCATGGAACGCGCTATGAAGCAATTGAATAATAACAAGATATACCCTGGATACAATAAAGGCTGGACCCACAAATGCCGCAAGTAAAATTTGATTAATCCATCCTGAGAATTAACAGTCCGAGTTAAATTTATAGTCTTCACTTCAACCTTTGCAGGAGACCAGCATTAAATCATGAAGTTTTGAACAGCGTCTTTAAAGCTGTCCTTAAGACGCATGCCGCTAACTAAACACTCGGAAGGTTTAACATAAATTTTTTGTATTCCAAAATTTGTTTTTCTTATTTTATCGCGATCATATTATTTATAGCTTTCACTTTTAAGACTCGCGATTCAAAAAGTACAAGTGCTGTTGTTACGTTGCTCTGTAAATTAGTCTTAAGTTGTAATTTTTTCGTTCTTCACATATGTATTATATGTACTTACATACAGAAGTACGAAGATTCTGTATCTGGTAACCCCAATGCTGTTCTCTGATAACTTTATCGCAATGGTCAACATTTTTGATGTTTTTATTTATCTTGCTTACAGTAACTTAAAATACTCATCTCGGCCGAAAAGTAGAATTAAATCGCAAACATTTTCGCGCGATTATTTTTTATAACTTTCGACGTGGATTAACTCAACAACAGAGCATTGATGTACTAAATTCAATTTTTGGCGGAACTCCATCCAGTGTTTATTAAAGGTAGGGTGAATGCAATCGAGGTTGTAAATCATTCCAAGACGAATTTCGTGAAGGTCGTGGTTGTTGTTCCGGAAACTATTGGAGTTGTGTGCAAGCTAATATCGTCATGTGATGGCATTGGTGATATCAGCATAAATTCGTTATTGAATGAACACTTGAGTATGAAGAAATCTATTCACTTTGCGTCAATAAAAAACTCGCTTCACTTGTTCAAGAGAAAAAGCGCTGCTTCGAAATACGTGACAGATGATAAACGAAGGTAAACAACAACCGACTGTATGGTTGTTTCTAGATGAGCCGAATCCAACAAAAGTTGTTCGCTCACGAAGCACTTTCAAGCTTCACTTTCAATAAATCGATTTTCAATGATTAATATTAGTTTTTGTTTTCTAAGACCGAAATATAAAAGGTAACCCTTGTATCACTAAACATATGGCATATTTGCGAGATTTTTAAAGAATAGTCAAACACTGGGCCGATAAGTGAGGCAAGCCCGCACATTCATCACGGACATCCTGCCGCGTCTTATTTTCCTCAATAATCCAAAATTCTAGGCGAAAATCCTTTTATACATTTATCCGTTCATTCTTAAAGTGTCAGAGTCGCCGCTGAAGCTGCCAGGCGCTTGAAAAGCTTCGCCGAAACTCGGAACCCCCACTGTCTGCAGTGTCGGCTTAGCGAATTATGTTCTTACTGTTTTTATTATTTTACGTCTTCGTAATCTTATTGAAGTCTTTGACTGGACACCCACGCTGTTGTGCCACTTTTCAGTTTTTATATATTTGATTACTTTTGTTTATTCCACTTTATAAGCGAATTAGAAGCCAGAAAGAAATCTCCATGAAAATGAAAAATCTAACAAAAGTTTTACGCTTGATCTGCATTTTGTCTGCGCGCTGCCATCCTTTCTTTCCACTTTTTCCTATATTCGCCATGGGGTGTTGGCGATGGTGTCGCCGGCGGAGTGCTCGGTTGCCCGGCCGTGTGTAGTTGCAGTCGAGCGAACGCGTCCAGCTTATTTTTTCACTTTGCAACGGATTTTTTATTGTTTTGATTTTCGTACTAAATGCCTTTTACGAATGCAAAATAGTGCCGCTCAAAGCCGGCAGCTGTTATGGGTGACAAACTTTGAGACGTCTCTATCTCTGTTATCCTTTGCCGCTGCCCATCTCGCCTCTTTTGACGTCTGTAGCGCGACTTAATACCGGCTGTAAGTCTCTAAAAATATTCATTACTCTAAAATGGTTGCCTTGCCTTCCGCCAAATGCCTGCTTTTCAACGCTATGTCACGATGCTTTCGTTTTACTGTTCTTGAGTTATTTTCCTTTCAACTTAACCCCACGCTCAGGCAGCAATTTCGCGACGTTTTAACTGTCGGCAGTTACACTTCATTTCATTTTGCCGACTCCGTCGTCAGTTTTTAGAGAAATGTGTGAATGGCTGTACGCGTGTGAATCAGTGGTTCGCCAGTGCGTCGACTGGTTCGTTTATTCACTGCATTATTCGCTTTCATTTATTTTCTTTTCGTGCGCTTTCTTCGATGGGATTAATCGAGTTGAGGGTTTTCTTCTGATCCCTAAGGCCTTTGCTACTGCACCCTTGACTTTTTTTTGGAAATTTGCATGCATATATCTACGTATGGGGCAAGCTGGACAGCAGAGGCTGGTCGAAAAGGCCTACTTTTTATTTTGTTTTGGGTACAACAACTCTTGAGACACTTTGCCTTCGCTACAAAGCTTTTTAATGCATAAAAGCGCTTAGAAACTTTTTACTTAAGTGTGTTAATGTACTTACATAAGTGTTTAAGTGAGTCGTGAGTGTAAGTCGTGTATTGCAACTCTTTGGCAAGGGCAAATTAAAATAAAAACTTTAATCATTGGGCTTCAATAATTTTGAATTCCTGAGTGCGGAACAAATCAAGCTCTATTTTGCTCCCATCCGCTTTGACTAAACAGGATCTTACTTCATATATAATAGATTCGGATTTGTGAGGTACACCTTTGTTCAAATTAATTTCTCTCTTGTCTATACTTTATAAGTCTCATCGCAGTCCATTCTAAACGCAACATGATGTAGAACTAAAGCTAAAAAATTTTTTTTTTATTCGTCGAGGCGTGATTTCAGTGCGAGTACACTACACACTAAACAATTTATCAATTCGAGGATCTGCAAAACCTTTCAATCTCTTCGATTTCATACTTGAACGTCCTTTCTTTGCAGTGGGTACAATCGTTTTTCGGGATTTTTGACCTTTAGTGCCAACGCTAGGTCCTCAAATTATGGCATGGAGATGTTTTTTTATTTGCAACGTGTCAAACATTTGCCAGCAAAAATCCTGTTGAGTAGTTCTGAGAAATCCGCCACAGCGCTAAGCAAATTAGCATCAACTGCTATTATTCCGTTAATAGGATTTTCTAACGGAAAATGCTTTGTAAATAACGTTATTGACGAGCATTCGTTAGCTCAGTACTGACTTACATACCCGGATACCTATTATAAAATATGTCCGTTTGAATGCACGCATGCAAGTGTCGACGTGCTTAAAATGTATAAACACATGAGCTCACTCACTCACTCACTCACTCACGCTCACTATAAATCATGCATATGTAATAACATCAGAAAGTAATCAGCAATGATGAAATCAAATTGTTTTCACTCGGTACTTACAGCGTATATGCAACGAAACCGGATTACTGGCGCCCCTTCCCTCCGAGTTCACAGCCAAACACGTGTAATCACCAGCGGATGCACGTGAGACACTCTGCAGCACGAGTGATTGATCCGAAAGGATAATGCCAGCTGAGATGTTGTGATGCAGTTCCTTGCCCTAAAGTGCAATGATGCATCCGTATGAGCCAATGATAAATTGTTATTGTCGTTGTTTTTCGTAGTTCGGTAGGGTCGCGGAAAAGCACAGCGTTGCGTAAAAGGATCGGGAAGAGAATGAAAAGAATATGAGATAAGTGAAAAAACGAATTTGAGTATATTGTACAATATTCTTAAGTCTGCGCGAAGTAACGTTGAGCAAACGATGAAATGAACGCATCAACGCCACTAAGAATGCCGGCAGCAAACAATGAAAATGATATGTGAAAAGCAGAGAGCGTCAGCTTAAGAGCATTCCCTGGCGAAAGTGCACATGACCATCTGAACTTTAAGGCGGAGTAAAGTGCCATTATATGAATTGTGTGAAGTCTTCGTTAAATTATCAGCAAAAATGCCGCAAAAACTACACCATATATGGTAGAACATAGAAGATATTTTAAATTCAAACGAGTTGGAGAGTTGTTATGAAAACCATGAGACGTTAAACCCTCTGTTAAAACTGTGACACCCAATAGCTCACAATTCTCCATGCTCGGCTCATAGTGAGACATGAGTGTAGCCACCGTGATGGCTGTAATACAACGAGACAGATATACATATGTACATATACGAGTACATGTATAACTCCATGGGTTTTGTACTCTTTCTTCATATGACACTTTTTGTCCTCAAAAGTTTCAATGTGCAACAAATTTGCACTAATGTGTGGCGCACATTCTATTTTAGTGCTTGTATGGTTTAATGCGCTGCAGCAGTTGGAAGAGTGGACAGGAATCTCGTTTGCAAATAAGTGTGTTTAATACTCATATTCAAATATTTGTGAACTTGTGTCCCTACTATTTTTGGACTGCACTTACGTTATGAAACCATGACATTTTGTAGGGTTTAGGATTCGATTGTATAACACACTCAAAATAGACGTCATCACCCTCTTTTATATCGTCTGGGTTTAGTGAAGATCCCATTTTGAGATGAGCCGTTGGTTGATCTGTAAGTACAAATATAATAAAATGTTTACGGATGATTGGGATAAATATAATAAGTCTTATAAAATATAACATAGATTTGTTCTAGCTAATGTATAATAAACAATTTAAACACAGAAAAATTTGATGTTTCGCAGCGTTTCTATAGAAACGGCAGTAAGCTCAGTGGTAGCAGAGATTAAAAAATCTCTTGAGGTTAAAGAATACACCCAAGTAGTTAATAACATCCAGTGTGGGGTCAATCTGAGCATGCTTAAAGACATGGACAGCTCTGAACATCTCAGAAAATTAATAGAACAGTCCTCCAAGAGATCAGACAGATGTGCAGATCTGTTCAAAGATGTACACCTCAAGAAGACGGGTTATATCCACTTATCTGGATTTTAACAAAGATAAGTAGTTGTTAGATTTAGAAAAGAATGGGGACATGTTGTAGCCTGCGCTGGCAATATGGCAATTAGAGAAAATTCCCGAAAACTCTCCCTAACCTTTTGGCAATAATATTAAATTACATAAACCGTTGGGCTGTATCAAGCGATTTAAACTTAAAGGAGCAAGACGGAGCTGGTATTGTTCACTAACAAATACTTAGATGCTAAGGTAAAAAAAGCAGCTAGAGCACTATATATCTGCAAAGGATTGCGGGGCCCAAATTGGGATTAACGCCTCGTGTAGCTCATTGGCTCTACACAATAGTAGTTAGACCAATTAGGACATACGATATTAGAATGATGGCCAATAATGGAAATATGGAAAGCAAACAAGGAGAATCTAATACATCAGTAAAGCTCTTAGGACAACGCCAAATTAGGCACAAAACGTCATTTTACATTTGCTGCCAACAGAAGTCGGCTCTTAGGGAATCCTCGCAAATAGTCTTCTGCAATATGGGACATTCTATGATACATATTTAGGCCGTGTTTTGACCCATTACCACGAATTTTCGAATTCTGAAAAAATTAAAACCAAATTCGGTCCCATATATTGCCTTCACCTCCAAAAAAGATAGAGAAAGGAGCGAGGTAGACAGGGATGCAGGGATTAGAATCTATGCGTATGGGTCCAATCTAGATAATCGAGAGTATTTTAAGGAAAATTAAGTACCAATATTGCTTTCCGTTTAGGAGACACCTGTAATGTCTTCCAAGTGAAGATCATAGCTAACACTAAGAGTGTATGTTTATAATTATGTATATACTACTTTGATCAAATTGAAAGGTGAATTTTGTCCATTTCATCTCCTTCAAAGTAATCCCCTCCCGCTGCAATACACTTATGCCAACGATTTTTTCAGTCCTCATAGCACCTGGAAAAATACAAGGCTCTGTACAGAAAAATAATCGTAACTATAGACCGAGGGCTTCTGAACGACGTTTTTGAAGTTGCTAACACAAAGCTTCTTTCTTTGACGAACTTCATCAGAAGCACGGGGTAGTTCACACAAAAAACAATATAGTAAGGGAGTATTATTCTCTGTGGTATCACAGTGGGCCTTCTAAAGACCAAGGTGCGTCGTCAGACAGCCACTGTACCTACCTAACTACCTGGCTTTATTCACAATTTCAATAAACCTTAATTCCATGCGCAAACTGGCTCTATATCAGATGCGAGATGAAATGTACATTCGCTCCAAATGATGATCACAGTGGACTTGACACCCCTATTTTTCGGCTTTTGAGAGAGTTTCGAATATATATAAAATTATTTAGCAATTTATGAAGCTTATTTATATCTTCAGTGTTAGCATCAGCTTCTTTGTAAAATATGGTCGGACGAAAGCATGCCCAACGATTGGAATTTAAGTGTGCTATGCCCAATCCATAAAAAAGGAGACCCCACAATCTGCGCCAACTACCGTGGGATTAGCCTCCTGAACATCGCATATAAGGTTCTATCGAGCGTATTTGTGAAAGATTAAAGCCCACCGTCAACAAACTGATTGGACCTTATCAGTGTGGCTTCAGACCTGGAAAATCAACAACCGACCAGATATTCACCATGCGCCAAATCTTGGAAAAGACCCGTGAAAGGAGAATCGACACACACCACCTCTTTGTCGATTTCAAAGCTGCTTTCGACAGCACGAAAAGGAGCCGCGATGTCTGAATTTGGTATCCCCGCAAAACTAATACGGCTGTGTAAGTTGACGCTGAGCAACACGAAAAGCTCCGTCAGGATCGGGAAGGACCTCTCTGAGCCGTTCGATACCAAAAGAGGTTTCAGACAAGGCGACTCCCTATCGTGTGACTTCTTCAACCTGCTTCTGGAGAATATAGTTCGAGCTGCAGAACTGAACAGAGAAGGTACCATCTTCTATAAGAGTGTACAGCTGCTGGCGTATGCCGACGATATTGATATCATCGGCCTCAACACCCGCGCCGTTAGTTCTGCTTTCTCCAGGCTGGACAAGGAAGCACAGAAAATGGGTCAGGCAGTGAACGAGGGCAAAACGAAATATCTCCTGTCATCAAACAAACAGTCGTCGCACTCGCGACTTGGCTCTCACGTCACTGTTGACAGTCAGTAACTTTGAAGTTGTAGATAATTTCGTCTACTTAGGAACCAGTATTAACACCACGAACAATGTCAGCCTGGAAATCCAACGCAGGATTGCTCTTGCCAACAGGTGCTACTTCGGACTGAGCAGGCAATTGAAAAGTAAAGTCCTCTCTCGACGAACAAAAACTAAACTCTATAAGTCCCTCATAATTCCCGTCCTGCTATATGGCAGAGGCTTGGGCGATGACAGCAACCGATGAGATCGACGTTACGAGTTTTCGAGAGAAAAATTCTGGCGAAAGATTTATGGTCCTTTGCGCATTGGCCACTTGGGCGAATACCGCATTCGATGGAACGATGAGCTGTGAATGAGATATACGACGACATTGACATAGTTCAGCGAATTAAAAGACAGCGGCTACGCTGGCCGGTAGGTCATGTTGTCCGGATGGATGAAAACACTCCAGCTCTGAAAGTATTCGACGCAGTACCCGCCGGGGAAGCAGAGGAAGAGGAAGACCCCACCTGGGTTGGAAGCGACCAAGTGGAGAAGGACCTGGCTTCGCTTGGAATATCCAATTGGCGCCACGTAGCGAAAAGAAGAAACGACTGGCGCGCTGTTGTTAACTCAGCTATAATCGCGTAAGCGGTGTCTACGCCAATTAAGAAGAAGAAGAAGTTAGCAATGCGCCACCGAATATCTCAGAGATGTTCATTAGTATATGTCATCTTTGGCATACTATTCTTATATATTTTTTTTTCATTAATGAGTGGATAATAGCTATTCCTGGATTTAGTTTTATTCCCATTTGCACATACCCTATTCAATACCTCAAAATATTAAAGGACTGGCCGCCTTCTCACGCCGCGTGTGACATATTTTAAAGCATAAAAATTCGTTCTGGGGACAGTTGCAAAAAAAGCGCTGAAAATAACAAAATCAAAGTGAAATTTCTGCTGACGAGCAAACAAAGCAACCGCAACGGCGCTGTTGGCAATTACGCCTACTGCTTATTGTGCATGTGTATGGATGTATACGTGTTCATATGTATGTAATCTGCATACAAAATTAGGTATCTCTCAACAGAGGTGATATTAAAGTGAATGGTCGGCGGTCGACAGTAAAAATATTTATGTGTGCAAAAAGGCATCCTAACAAAATGAACTGGCTGGTTAGATGGAATGGTCTAAAATATAAAGAACCGTTAAGCCGGCCCATTTACAGAGTTTTTGTGGCGGTTGGAGCTTCGCTCGATGAAAGCATCGATGTCTGTCACCGTTAAACATTTCACATCGGCAATATTGTTGTGGTTGCCTTTGTGTTCTCCTGCAAAAACTACGAGTAAATATTTTATAACAACAACAACTTGCGTATATATGTATATGCAATATGTTTTGAACAATATCCCTACAACAGGGCCACTCGCCGTGAAATGTCCTTTTCACAATTCGCTCCCACTGCCTGACTCAGCGCAGCATGCCCACCACCGAGCAATGCAAATGGGTAATTTATTTTTATTACAAACTTGGCCAATTTCATTTCTAATCACAACCCATGCCAGACCACGAACGCAAATAATAATTGGGGGCGAACATGTTCGGCTGACACCAAAGCTTTGGTGCCAAGCACATGTTCATGAATGGAATTTGTTCCGATTGTTTCCGATTTTGAAATTTCAGGTATATTTTGTGGTACTAAATTCATATTTTGGGGGAAATACACATCTTTCTCCGCCCCTCTTCCGCTCTTACCGGCCTGAGTAACCATGAGTGCGTTTCTATCTCCGACACAATTGTGTGGGCGTCATTCATGCTGTCATAATACCCTCTTTAGATGGTTTTACTGGGGTATAACAAAGTCCGAGGCAAAGTAACAAAAGCACAGCAAGCAACACAAAGCTTCGAGCATTTACACAGCTTCGCAATTGAATTAAATTGAATGTAAGTGTCAAAGGGCATTCCCAACAACGGGCATTTAGTTTTTAGTGTTTGTATTTTTGTGGTTTTTGTATATTTACGGTTATTTGTGTGTGTTTTCGGGCTTATTTATGGGCATGAGTTGCTATTTGAATTAGCTCTATTTCTAAACGCTGCAAAACGAGCAACGCAACTTTCCAAACATTCCATTGACCATCCCTGGCCCGGCACCCCACTGCCAATGCCGCCAGCGCTGCAGGCACATATTTCGAAGTGTTTGCATACATACTTGTATGTACGCATAGCAGCGTTTAATAATGCGCTTTGGTGGTTATTGATCACTCTTGGCGGCCAAGCACAGCCACTTATTGCCGTAATTTCGCCATAATTACCCACCACACTTCGCTGAAATTATTCAATTTACATATACACAATTATATTTAAATACTACGCATTCTCTTTACTAGCAAACTGGCACACAAAGAGCGTGAAATAATTGCATTTCGTTACTTACAGTGCACGACCATCCGCCACTTGTCCTCGATGGAGCTGTTTTCAATGAATTGATTTTCGGCACGACACGTCAAATACTTGCCATCGTCCTCGCGAGTGGGCGTGAATGTCAATATGCTTAGAGATTGATTGTCGGGTTCATTAAACTGTTGTGGTCGCGTTAAGCAGGTTGCCGCAGCATTGCCAGGAGCAGTAGAGAATGTGGGATTAAAATTAGGAAAATTGTTTACTTACAATAAAAGTTTTGAATGTTGAAAATATTAGTATTTTGATATTTAAGGAATATTATTCAAGGTTTTAGTTTATAATATTGCTTCATTAGTATCTATAATTGAATATTTAATGAGTTTGAAAATTGCTCGAAATTTAAAAATTCAATACAATAGAGACTTTTCAAATATAATATGATATTTTTGGTTATTTTGTTCAATTAGAGTTTCGTAATTATGGTAAATCTCGATTTAAGCGGTATTATTTAGTAGCAAGTGATTAAAAAATAAAATATGGTACATCGGTTTCTTAATCTGAAATTTTCTTATACAAATGCTATCTTCACATACGTTATATGTAAGTGAAAGTTGGTTTCTACCACAGATTACTGCACATTTTTGTATGATAGTCCAGTAATAAATAAATTCTTGTGAGTCTAGTCAATATAAAACCTTTGTATTCTTGATTTTATTGGGTTTTGGAAAAATACTTTATATGAAGCCAATTGAAAATAGACAGTGCGTATGAGTAACTTTACTTTAGAAAGCACACTACTAGGAAGTGAAATTAATAGCGGGATTCTGTAACCAGTCTCTAGTCTCTATTTGAGACATTTTGAGGCAAAGTCTCAATTTGAGACTAGTTACTATTCACTAAACAGTCTCTAGCGTTAGTCTCAAAAATATTGAGACCTGGTAGTTAGCAGGTCACAAAACTAAAAAGAACTCTTGTCTGCCATTTTGAATATACTGAATAGAGATCATCATAGATATTAATCGATTGTCGTTTCTTTATATTTTGTAAGCAACTCAAACACGAAAAGGTTAAAAATAAATCAATTTTTACATAAATTTCGTAAATATTATGAAACAAAGTCAACATATATTTTTATTTTCATTGATAATTATGTTTTTTGACTATGTTATAGAATATTTATTATTTGTTATCGACATATTTATTTTCATTCAAGTGTAAAAACATCTCTGAATAATGAAAAGTAATAGATTTTGTGACTGTCACTTACAGAATAACAAAATCATCTCAAGTCTCAAAAATTGTCTCTAACTTAAAATCTCAAATTTAGAGACTTGAGACTGTCTCAAGTTACAGAATCGTACGGTAATAATAATTTTTACTTGTTCTATTAAATGGTACCATGATGCCAGCACCTGTCATCCAGCGCATACAAAGGGAAGGATATTACTTCCGTCGAATATACTAATATTGGGTAGTCGAAAAAGTCTTTTTCTTTAACTTTTTTTCAACTTCACCAAATTTAATTTTTTTTGGGTAAATGAAGCTTAAGATCTCACCTTTCCAACATTGTATGGTATGACACAATGTGATTGGTAGCAATAGAGATATACGACATCTATTGACAAAATATGAAAAGGCTTTTCCGACAACATTTCGGTAGTTTTCCTAACACTGCTGAGATGCCTATGATTGTAACATATTGACTTGGAAGTAAGTTATCCGTGTTGTACTTACATTTTTTGTGAATTTTTTCAACTGCTTGTTATTGCGCCACCATGTAATGACCGCAGCTGGCTTTGAACCGGAAGACTTGCACTCAATGTCATATGTGCGATCAGCAGACACGAAACGATCCTTTGTCATTATGTGCACAGCGACAGGTTTCACTACAAATTAAATAAAGATTTGCAAATAACAACCACTTATGAGCGTATTACTTTAATTATGTGCTTAAACTGAGATTATATACTAACACATTCTAAATCTTCAAAAGATTTTCTAAAAACTCGCAGGAAATTGAAGTTTTAGTGCATCTCTGTATAAATTGTAATCATTCTATTAGCGTTAGGACTTACGGAGTACAAAATTTACTTAAATATTTTAGTGAAATTTCGATTAAGCCATAAATTTAGCAAAAATTTTAAAATAAAATTTTATTTTCTTCCACTAAAAAGTGTGCTTGCGTGTATACTGATAGGACTGTCTCCGCACATTCGGATTCATGACGGATGAAATTCATTCTGCAATAGTGATACTTACAATTGACATCCAGGATGACCACTTTGTTGTTCGGCGGCGTCAAATTCGTATTGCTCGCCACACAAACTAATCTCGCATTCAAATGTTGTCGTCCAATATTTGGATATGACAAGTGGTTAACAGTCTTGCCGTCCGGGCGATGCTCGAAAGATTCATCAATCACCGTATTATCTAAATACCATGTTACATTTGGACGTGGACGTCCTGTTGCAAGTGTTGACCAAGCACACACAAACGCACACACAGGCACCAGTCATGCAGAAGGGCGTCCACAATAGTTTGTTTTTGTGTTTGTGTTTGTGATTTTGTTTTCGGTTTTCGGTTTTTGTTTTTTATTATTAGTGGCCATGATAGCGACGATGGAAACAACCGAAGTGATGGCAGCAGCAAAAGCAAGCAGCAACAATGGCAACATCAGTGGCAGTAATGTTCCAGTTACGCCAAGTAAAAGCAAGTCGAGCAAAGAGTAAAAAATAAGAATAATAGAGAAGAGTTGAAGGAATACAAAAGCGCGCGGAAAAAATAAAAAGTTTGTGAAAAAATAACAAAAAATAACGAAAAATAACGAAAAATGTGGTAAGTTCGTTCCGAAAAAATTGTGTAAAAATAAATGAATGTGGAAAACAAAGGAACGAGAAAAATCGGTATTGAGAAATATTTTTGCCAGTTCATCATTGTCAGTTAAGTTGCACAGTTGAGTGTGGCGGCCATTAGTTAGTTACATGTTTATTATTGTTGTCATTGTAGTTGTTGGTGTAGTTTATATTCGTTGATGGTCCATTGCAGTTATTCGTTTTATTACGGATTTTTTTGTTTTCGGTTTTCGTTTTCGTAGCCAAGAGTTTTTTCGTTTATATAAAACAGCACGAAATGGATTTTTGCCATGAAGATGACATAAATTGTAACGGAGCGCATGTTGTTGTCCCAAACGGTCCCACACGGTCGCATATGCAGCGGCGTTGATAGTGTTGGGAGTTGTGTATTGGTCCAGTGCCGTTGGTTGTGGTGGTTGAGATGACAGCATTATCAAATGTGAAGGCATCAATCGTTGTTGTTTTTGTACCGGAAATGATAGAAAGCAGAGATGGTTCAAATTAGTATTTCGATCTCTCCACGAGAGATTCTTCAGAGTTTACTAGCACAGCTGGAATCTCTATGCTGATAAAGGGTAGCGATAAATTTTATTAAAACTAAAAAAAAACAAGTAAGGAAGGGCTAAGTTCGGGCGTCACCGAACATTTTATACTCTCGCATGTTAAAGTGATAATCGAGATTTTATTTTTCAAATACCGTATTTGTGTAAAGTTTTATTCCGCTATCATCATTGGTTCCTATTGTATATATCATACAGAGAAGGCATCAGATGGAATTCAAAATAGCGTTATATTGGAAAAAGGCGTGGTTCTTAACCGATTTCACCCATATTTCGTACATGTCATCAGGGTGTTAAGAAAATATTACATGCCGAATTTCATTGAAATCGGTCGAGTAGTTCCCGAGATATGGTGATTGGTCCATAAGTGGGCCCATTTTCAATTTAAAAAAAAAAATTGGATGCACCTTCTTTCTGCCATTTCTCCCTTAAAATTTAGTGTTTCTGACGTTTTTTGTTTGTCGGTTAACGAACTTTTAGTGATTTTCAACATAACCTTTGTATGGGAGGTGGGCGTGGTTATTATCCGATTTCTTCCATTTTTGAACTGTATATGGAAATGCCTGAAGGAAACGACTATGTAGAATTTGGTTGACATAGCTATAGTAGTTTCCGACGGACAGATGGACGGACGGACAGTCAGACATCCGGATTTCAACTCTACTCGTCACCCTGATGACTTTGGTATACATAACCCTATATCTGACTCTTTCAGTTTTAGGACTTACAAACAACCGTTATGTGAACAAAACTATAATACTCTCCTTAGCAACTTTGTTGCGAGAGTATAAAATAATAAATAAATAATAAATAAATTTGAAAGTATTTTCAAACAAAATTTATATTTACAATCTGTAGTTTATTTGAATCCCACTTTATATGATATTTGGTGGATGCATTTTTAAGAAATTATTTATATTTCTACTTAAGAACATATTTAAACCAAACAGAAAGTATATTTATGTTTCTTGGAACTAGTTTCAAAAATTATTGAAATCATAATTAGACTATCAGTGTGTCTAAGATTCTCATTAACAAATTTTTGGGAAAGTAGCGAAGTTTTCTTACCGCCTGTCACTTCACAAGCCAGCACTATATCCGTTCCTTCGTTAAACGACTCCACATTGCTGGCCTTATCATGTCTGTTAGGGCCATAAATGACTGGACGATCCGGTGGCACTAAAAAAAGACAAATAGTGAGTTAATTATAGTAAATTTAAAAACATAAAAATATAAAAAGACTGCAGTGCTGTGGTCTCTGCACATATGGCTTCCACTATAATTTATAATTAACACTTGTTTGCCGCAATATGAGCTCACATGCAATAAATTCCGCAACAGCGATACTCTAACGCTCCAACAAATGACCTTACAGAAGTGCCTTCAGAAATTCGAAAGTGATTATATTGCTGCTCTTTGGATATTAGAATGAATGGGCGCACACAATTGACTCTATGTACAATTTTACTGATAATGTGTAGCAAAGTTCTATAAAAGCTTTCAAATTATTGTGAGCGAGCTTTTTATAGCTTCAAGCCATGGCTCTACTTAATGAAAACGAAGTACTAAACAATGGCTTCTCTTCCAGTTACTACAAATGCTTTGCGGTATGCGTAAACGAAAATTTTTGAATGTGCGTTGCACTGTTTCTTAGGCAATTGCCTTCCAGAGGATATATGACGCTGTAGATCTGTGCAAAGGCAACTATTTTATGAATGTGTGTTGGAAAATTGCTGAGTTTCATAAATTACTGTTTGCGTTGCACATATCAGCAATGCCGAAAATACCTCTAAACATTTATTATGGCATCAAAAGTCGAGTCGGTTCATTTATTTGCTGTTAGTTACAGACATTTGCATTGTGGCTTATCTCTTGCATCAGAACCCAAATTCATACATACATATATATGTACTTGCAAACAAACATACATAAATGCAATCGCACATACGCACTTGCAACACTTTAAACTTGAAAAATATTTTTGAAATGCGAAATTGTTCTGGCAGTTAGTGGAGACATATGTTCCACTTAGAGTGCATTTTGACACTCAATCTTTAGTTAGGTATCTTTGGGTATGGAAGTATATATTCGGACATCTTAATAGAAGTTGTAATTTTCGGAAATAAAACCTTTTGTTATGTATAGTACAGTTATATATTATTAAAGAAATAAAAATCTTTTTTAGTGCCATTTTCACTAATTTCATCTAATTGGCAAGATTATGTGACACTAAGAAGGTTTTACCAAGTAGGTACCACTTATCATAGATCGGAATCTATCATTTGAATTTACTGATGAAAATAAAGAAGACGGTAGAGGTAAGGTCTAACAACCAATTCCACTAGCCATGGGTTAATACATACATACATAGTAATAATGTGTTTCATATATATTATGACTTACAAGTACCCGGAAATTATAATTAAAAATTCCCAAATTTTGTATTTCTAACCAAATTTCGTATGCGGAATCATTGCAAATTTTGGAAAAGGCTTCAGTTTAAACAAAAAATCATGCCTTCAAAGACGGTCGAGTGATCGTTGAAGACCTGCCTCGTTCCCGACAACTTTCTAGCACCTCTTCAACTGATGAAAATATTAAAAAAATTGAAGGTTATGATGCTTGAAAACCTCAGGAAAGAGAGTCCGACATCTCTAGCTAGTCCATTCGAATAATTTTGCTAGATATTTTGTGTTCTTGCTCGACTCGTGCCGATAAAGCTAATTTTTTTCAAAAAGTGTACCGTAAACAAGTCTCTTTGGACATGCTTGATTGTGCGAGTTACAATGCCACATTCATGGAGAGCCTTAAACTGCCGATGAAACATGAGTTTATGAATTTGATAGGCAAACAAGTCAACAATCATCGAAATTGCGGAAAAAAGAGCCGAAACCGAAAACCCACACGAAAACCACTAAGAAATCAAGGTGATGGTAATTTTTTTCGATATTCGAGGTTTGTTGCATCAATAATTTGTTTCGGAGGGACGGAGGAGGGACGGATTGACAGTAATAAAGAGTTCTATTTGGCCGCACTGAGGCGTTTGCGTGAGAACATCCGTCTAGAACGACCGGAATTGTAGAAGAACAATTCACGGATTTTACACGATGATAATCCACCATCGCATCGAGCCACAATTGCGACCGAATTTAAAGCCAAAAAAAAAAACCAATGAATAACAGTGATCAATCACCATATTTACCAGTTTGGCTCCGTCTGATTTTAGCTTATTCTTCAAAACTGAAATTGCCGGTCAGTCGATCAAATAGATAAAACAAAATTCGCAGAAGGAGCCGAAAGGCATACCAAAAAGCGCTTTTGAAAAGTATTTCGAGGTCTGAAAGAATCGTTGGCATAAGTGTATTACATCTGGTGGAGATTACTTTGAAGGCGAGAAAATAAGTACTGGTAAATAATTAAATATTTTGCGTTTTATTTACACTTCCCGATTCACATTGTACATAGAGAGTTTTTCCTTCATTTTCTCCTGTCTTGTCGTAATGAGACGTTCAGTAAGTGTAATGATTCTGTGAGGGATACCTGCAATAGTTTTGCTATATTTTGTACATAGAGAGTTTTTCCTTCATTTTCTCCTGTCTTGTCGCAATGAGCGGTTCAGTAAGTGTAATGATTCTGTGAGGGATACCTGCAATAGTTTTGCTATTGGCAACGTTCTCCTAAGTCGGTAAGGTCGAAGACGAGTTACGAAGCTAAAAATTGAAATAACATAATACTTGTGCGAAGGAGGACTTAGCGTCTACTTCAAATGATAATAACGGCTACAGAGCGTGCCTGTCTTTAAGTAAGCATGAGTTCCATATAGTGGATATTTCATAACTGTTCTTAAGCACCTGTTTTAAAACAAAAATAATAATTGTCCTTCAACTGTGCCTTCAAATCACAAATTTTGTAATACAAATACATACATACATACACATATTTGATATTACAAGGCGATACAAGACTAGAACAAAGTGGAAAACTCCATCCCACCTTTACCTCTATGCGTTGTAAGAATTGCGAAAACTTAGTCAACAAAGTCTGTGCATTTGCTGCGCACAAATGGAGATCCCTGCAAGTGTTTTGTGCGTCTTTACTATATTTATTTGTTAATATATGTATACGCTATGCAACGGAACGTGTTCAGTGTCGTGTAGAGCAGCAAATAACAGCAAATAATACGTGACAAATTATGCTTACGGATTGGTGATTACCGTTGCGCAGTGGCAAACTGACAAACGTGCACCATGTACAGGTACAACAACAAAAGCCAACACAATAAATATACACGAGCAATTAGTAGGGAAAAAACGTAAGCAACATGTATCAACACTCCTGCAACATGAGTTGTTGCATCACTGGCCTGTGCATTCAAGCATGTCTACAAATACATATGTATGTATATGTGTGCGTATATGTACCCAGGCACCTTAAGACTAAAGTGCAACCAGTTTAGCCGCATTAAAAACCACAACAGATTGCCATTTACGGCTACCCCCGTTCCCCAGTGGTTGGCTTTTGGCTCGTGACGTACGCTATGCGGCGACCAGCAAACAACAAATATACGAAACGAAAAATATACACACACAAACGTTTGCTGTATTTGAAATATTTATAGTTCGGAAAATCATTCCACTGCCGCTACGGGAACACTCCGCCGAGTTTTGTACTACACGAGTAATTTCAAGCGACGCCAAAACACGCCATCCCAAGCGCACACATACACACACACACCACCGTATACGTATGAATGGCGTAGCTGCAAACCGTAGTTAGCGCATTGAACTGGTCAAAAATACAATGTAAACAAAATAACTAAATTGCTGTCACGCAGCATTTTCTGCACATTGAACTTTGCATGTTGTGGCACATTTTTACTTAAGCACTAAATTAATAGCGGCAACATGCAACTGTAAGCCCCGAAAGCTCACGATTACCAGTGCTGAGCACTGAAGGATTACGAAGCAAAGCCGGAGTACTCTACTTATAAATACATATTGGCTGATTGCTTAGTCTCTTTCGAGACTTCTAGATTGCTGTAAATGTACACTGCACAACAAAAATGTGGAGCCAAACTTTAAATTTTGAAAAACTATAATTCCCTTCTTGTGTTATGCCTAATACCATCAAAACAAATAAGGTTTTTGTCTAACATAAACATATAAATGACGGTTTGTGTTGCGGTTAGCGCTTTCAATTTGCTTATTGTTTTGAAAAATCACTTCTTAAACAAGTAAGGAAGCGCTAAGTTCGGATATAACCAAACATTTTATACTCTTACATTTTGGCAGGATTAAAGCCGGGGTAGGTACAAAAGACTTGTTAGTTATAAGAGATCTAGGACAAGTTTTTACCCGATTTTGTTCGTTATAAGCACAAATATGTACCGTTATCGGAAATATGCTCTCTAAGTTCATTAAGATAACTCTCATATGGGCGATATATGCAGCATAAAGTCACCTAGAAGTTCGAAAATCTTTATTTAGGTATATGGGGCCTATCGTAAGTATTGGCCCGATTCAACAAATTTTTGATACGCAGATATATTATTATCAGGAAAATATTCTACCCAAATTTCAAATTCATATCTAACACATTGGCCGATATTTTTGATAAAAAGTCATCTATGGGTACCGGGATTCACATATCCGGTACATAGGTTCTTAAAACAGGAAGGACCTCTCCGAGCCGTTCGATACCAAACGAGGTTTCAGCAATTTGCGTGCGATTTCTTCTTTCTGCTGGAGAAAATAGTTCGAGCTGTAGAGCTGAATAGAGAAGGTAAAATCTTCTACAAGAGACTACTGTCGTACGCGAATGACGTCGATATCATTGACCAAAACAATCGCGCCGTTGGTCCTGTTCTCTAAAAGTTGGACTAAAGAGCGAAGCAAATGGGTCTGCTAGCGAACGGAAGCAAAACGAAATATCTTCTGTCATCAAACAAACAGTCGTCGCATTCGCGACTTGGTTGACATGTCACTTTTGACAGTCTTCGAAGTCGTTTATAACTTCGCCTATCTTAGAATCGGCGTTAACACCAACAAAAAGGTCAGCCTCAAATCCAACGCAGAATAAATTTATGACCCCGTCGTTTTTAGTTATTGATTTATAGCACTTTTAGTAGTTTTTAACATTACCGTTATAGAGGAAGTATCGAATTTAGTTGTTGTAGTTTTAGTGGCTTAGGAGTTGTGTACATAGAAGTTATTAGTGGGTGGAGCCACGCCGATTTTTCAGAATTTTCAGCTCGCAGGTGCCCTGATTACTGCAAGTCTCTGTGTTAAATTACATTTCTATATCTTATTTTAGTGATTAGGTTTTCGTTTAATGGCGTTTTGTGGTCCTTACGCCCATTTAAAAACTCGTTTCACTTTATGCCAATAAATGCTGGTACCGAGTTTTATCAAGATGTCTTAATTTTTACTCAAGTTACAGCTTACACGGATGGACGGACATACAGACAGTAGTTCGGATTTCCACTCGTCTCGTCACTCTGATCATTTGGATATGTATATAATCCTATTTCGATCTCGATTAGTTTTAGATAATACAAATAAGCATTGGGTGAACAAACTACTTACTCAGGAGCAACATGTTTCAAGATTTTAAAATCTGTGATTCCAAAGTTATTCTAACTTATATTTTTTCTAACAAAAACTTATATGTTGTGAAATTTTCGACCCCCAGCCAGTTCGTTGCCAACCGTAGTGGAGTGCTTATTTATACCAAGCAACTTAACTTTTACTGACGTTTTTCGTTTCGAGAGCAATTATAAGCAAATATTATCTTTACTTGTAAAATTTTTATGTTTCCATGCAACATCTGAATATACATATCTTTTTCATATGTTCCGGGAGATAAAAACTTTCAATGAGCAAAAAGTCCATGTATAAGTTTCATTATGCTCTGTTCCATAAAAATCATTTGGCAAAAGCTATCAACCTAAAATTGAGATATAAAACTTAAAAACGAGGTCAGTTCTGCCCGTTGGCGATTTTTTATGAAAACGTCAGCTGATGACATGGGCGGACAATAAGCCGCGAGTGTCTTTTGCACGGAGATATGTGTGCATAACCTCACTAAATGGCTTAAAGCACACTGGGCCGCATAAATCTCTTAAAAACAACAAACAAGAGGGTGGGGCACTCACAGACAACTTTATTGCCATTCGTGCCACAGCAGTGCTGTCACAAATACGGTCGAGGCGGTGGTTACCAACTGCAATGAAGAGACAATTGCCAGACAGCCCGCCTATTGCATTGCCTTAATGCTTTATGCCATCACAGCGTCATAATTGCTGTGATTGTTGTTATTGTTATATTCTCCCTACGTACTGTACATAAGTACGTAGGAAAAATTACATGTTGCATAAACGAACACATGCACTTGCACCGCGCCTAATGACAATAAAATGATTGTTGCACACACAGACGAGCGGCAGGACAATGTGTGTGCGGAAGTAAAAATGGAAGTATGCATGAAATGCCAGACCCTTTGTGTACGTTGGTAGAATCAAGTCAGCTTTTTTTGCTGCGGTTGACTACGGTGTACATGTTCGTGTGGGTGTGTGCTTGGGCGGGGAGGAAGGGCGAAAGTATGTTTGGGAATAGTCGTCCAAATCGATTTGCAGATATTCTGTCCATTTGATCGTCGTTAATTCGCCATTTGCGTCCAATATCCATTTGTAGGCAAAGCCCACAGCTAATCACGCACACATTTGCCAGACAAATTTTCGTTGGGCCTCATATATTAATATCCACTGCATTCATTTACATAATCCTCCATTGAATACTTACCAATGACGGTGAGATTGATTTTCAGATTTCGTGTCGGCGAATTGCGAAAATCCACACGACACCGGTAGACGCCTTCGTCCTCGATGCGTACGTTATCGATTTTCAGCTGTGCCGGGTGGGACGTGCTGCTGAAGTAGGCGCGTGGCCCGAATGCCAATTCGGAAGACCACAGCCGCGCCTGTCCAAATTGACGGCCGCGCACGTCGAAGCTGTTTCAAATATTGAAAATAGTTTGAGTTTTAGGCGAAACACATTACACAAAAGTGTGTAGTTCTTATGAAGCATATTTGATATTACGCAAATTATGCTGATGTTGCTCATAGAACTTACTTATAGATTGGCTCTCCATCACCCTCCCGAAACCACAGCACCATGTAAACTGCATCGTCCCGTTCCATTGGCGAAATATCACAAGGCAGCATCGCTTGTCGACCCAGCACGCCTTGCACCGGCGTCAAGGGCACTGAAAAGAAGAGCAGAAATGGAAATATTTAGTTGTGATAAAATAAAGGAATCAAGATTGACTAGTTGGAATAAATTTTGTTAAAAAAATCAAGTTTATATAGTAATTTTTTGAAAGAATTAATTAATCACCGTCAACGAACTGATTGGATCTTGTTAGTGTGGCTTCAGGCCTGAAAAATCAATAGCTGTCGAGATATGCACCATGCGTAAAATCTTGAAAAAGACCCGTGGAAAGATAATTGATCTCGGTCGATTTTACGGTTGCTTTCGACAGCAAGAAAAGGCTGCTTTCATGCCGCTCTGTCTATCTCTTGTCTCTTGCAATCGCGACTTGGCTCACACGTCACTGTCAACAGGTGCTATTTTGGTCTGAGTAGGAAATTGAGAAGTAAATTCCTCTCTTGAAGGACAAAGGTCAAGTTATTCATCATCCCCGTCGAGCTATATGATGCAGAGGCATGGACGATTACAACATTTGATGAATCGGCGTTACGAGTTTTCGAAAGAAATGTTCGGAAGAAGATTTACGGTCTTTTACGCATTGACAACGGCAAATACCGCCGTCGATAGAACATAGCTGTACGAGATATACGCCGCTATTGACATAGTTCAGCGAATTAAGATACAACAACTATGCTAGATAGGTCATGTCTTCAGAATGTATGAAAACCCTCCAGCTCTGAAAGTAATCGACGCAGTACCCGCCAGGGAAAGCAGCGAAAGAGGAAGACATTTGAAATCTCCAATTGGCGCCAAACAGCGAAAAAGGAGGAACAACTGGCGCGCTGTTGTAAAATCAGCTAAAACCGCATAAGCAGTGGATACACCAATAAACAAGAAGAAGCGGTTAAATACTATAATTAACAATTCCCTTGAAATAAGCACAATTTCGAAGTTGCCAAATATTTCACTCAGACCCTCAGAAACAATTCGATTGTTCAATATCCAGAAAAAAATCGTAACTATGCTAACAGTGTTATTGCTTTACATTTTGTTTATATTTTTTGGATTAACTGTGAGACATTTTATTTATGTGTTTAATAAATGATGCTTTTGAACACATGTGGCGTATGTATGGATGCTTTAAACTAATGCTAGAGCACAAGCACAGCATTTTTAACTAAACTCTTTAAACAAATTTTGGTGTTAATGCTTTGGTGGTTAATAAACACGGCCGCTATTCTCTATCAATATGAAATCCACGCAACACATCCTTAGTTGGACTTTAATGTTGCATGACTAACTCGAATTATAAAATACGAACAACCGACCACAAGCAAAAACTGGCAATTGCAAGTTTCGGTAAGATTTTGAGTTGCGAGAATGTAGCAGAGCGGTTCGGCTTCGTTGCCGCACCAACAGACGTTGCAGATATTCCCTCGATAATACATCACAAGTCCATAAAACACAAAATTTGACATGCAACATCTTGAACGCCTCGGAGCGGCAGATAAGCAAACTTGGCAACTAATGAGTAATGTGGCGAGGAGATGCACAGGTCCGGGGAAGGCTGCGTGCAAGAAGACAGCAGCCGAACATCGCTCTTTCAGTTTTTTCTCTATTTTTCACCCTCTTCTTCATTTATATTACAAAACCTGACTGCTGCTTTTTGGCTGACAGCCATCAGCTCGGCTCGCTTGTTGGACACAGCCACTCAAAGCAGTGGAGGTATGCAATTATCAGTGTGAGGCAGAAGTTGCAAGCATGCAAAATTCAGCAAGAAGATGCCAGGCCTCTGCCACTGGCTTTGGGTTGTTCCAGCTGTTGGTCAGTTCACACTCGCTCGCTTGCTCGCTCGCAAGACAGCTCATCCACATGCATAGTACATGCATATGTGTGGATGTGTATATGTGTGTTGGCGTGTAGCTCCGATTTCATTTCGACGCTGGCCAACAGTGGCATTTAAGTGGAAGAAGATGAGTAAATTAAGATAAATTACTACTTTTGCACTGACAGCCGTGGTGTTTCTTCGCGGTTCCTGCCCCTTGCTCCATTAGTGCCACCACTACACGCGTGCGTGCCAGCCAGCCCCATCACAAGCCATAACAATGAGATTAGTTGGTGAAAAATGTTCCAAATTGATTGGCGCTTACGACCGAGGCTACCGCGCACAAACACCTCTGTCTTCAATCCACCATTCATAAACAGCGCTACATGTGTGAATCTAACTAACGGTGGTTTCGTAACTTATTGCACCGCCCAACGAGCTGCAGAAGTGATTAAGTTGAAAACAATGAAGTGAATTATGTTGACGTTCGTGGAATTGCAGTTGATCAAATTAGCTCGTTTCGGTTTGGCGTTGAGGAAGCTGATAGTTTATCTTCGCAGAAGAAACTGCGAAAGTTGCCAATAATTTGGCTGATTTTATTTTGCTGTTCCGGAATTTTTTAGCGGATGGAAAAAATGGTGAAAAAACATAACGGTAGTTGACTTGAAATTGTGCTGGTGAGATTTTCGAGTCAGTTTTATGGACACGAGAAAGCAATTTGGCCCACAAGATGTCACTGAGGCCCAAATAATAAAATAATTTTTATGTATGATACTATATACATATGTACATATCTCATTTGTTAAAAGTATATAGTGGCAAAGGAAATTTTTAGACAGATTTTTAGAAACAGACCTGTCAATACACCGCACTATGGACCACAACAGGAGCCTTCTGCTTGGGTGTTTTCGCAGAAGCCATCCTTTCAGTGACTCACTTGAAGCGGAGCCGCCTTTTAGGAACATCAAGAGACCATTTTATTTACCAATCAAATTTTAGTGGTGCTACTAACACCTTTATTACCACCCTCCCAGTAGATGACGTACTTGGAGTACATACACCACTACCCAGAACAAGAGTTCGAGTTGCCACGGGACACAAGAGTGTTCCCAATAATGCAACTTCATTCTAGGTATTGTAGAAGGTTAAACTTCTAATCACCTCTTTACATGCCCATTGAAACGAACTCACTTAAGTCCCCTCTTGTGATAGTGCGAGCCCGTCGATATCTCCTTTCTTGGGCCTACCGTTAAGTGATTTCGATGACCGTTAAAGATAAATATAAATTATAGGTATATCTTAGACAAACTGTATTAGAAAATATAGCCGGTCGGAAAACATTATCATATTTTTTTCTATTCTCTTATTTGACATAAGCATCTTCCAAGTAGAATGAATGCTAATTAATAAGGGCAAATATCTTTTATGAAAATCTTCATTTTGGTGGGTCAGTTTGAATGCCAGGTATAGTGGCCCGCTCTATATAAGACGGACATGGCTAAATCTACTCGTCATGCTGACGATTTTATTTTATAGTCTCGAACGTTTCCTTCTGGGTATCAGAGCTCGTGCAAATTTAATATACCCTGTTTTTGCAACTTCCCAAAGAAGCTCCCCAAATACAGCACAACCAAAATTGTTCATGTAATTATTTGAGCAATCTGTCTACACTTTCAGCAGAAATCAAATTACGTTTGATCAAATTTTCATCGATACATATTTCATGTGTATAACTTAAAACCCAATGATACAGTTAGTCGGTCATAGGAAGTGGGTAGTGGGGGGTGATGTTTCCAAAATGGTTGCTAAGCTTTCAAATAAGCTGTCTTCGACAACACCCGTACCATTTGTGCATAAATACATCAATACAATACATAGATATATGTAAGTGTGAACATGTGTGTGCATGTATGTGACTTGGGCTTTGTGTGGTATTGAAAATTGCATTGCGGTCGTAACAATCGAGATATTAATCTGATATACAATCAATAAATGACCCAAAGATATCATCGACCTAACAGCTTCAACAACAGCAGCAACAACCCCAACAACAATGGCAAGTAAGTGCCGAACAGCATCAGCAAGCCGACGCTGAACTGCCAGCCATCCTTCGTTCATTGCTTGCCGACTCGCCTTCAACACATTGTCGCATATTTGGGTTATTTAAATGGAAAACACATCCGTCTGCACAAATGCCGGGGCATATGCATACATAGCGGTATTTTCAATTTGGGTCGTCTTTCTCCGGCATTGCCACACAACCAATTGTGGCAATTGTAATGGTTGTTGCCACTTTGGACTTATTCAAGGTGTAAAATCTTTTTCGTTTTTGTGTAAATTTCTTCGCAAATACTTATGTTTAGACCATTCAGTCGATTGTTGTGCCACAATGCAATAACAACAACAAACACGTTGAGCACTCAATGAAAGGCAGGATTTCGTTTGGCGCCTCAAGGCGTTTTCATGGGTGATAAAATCACATGGGGCATATAAATCAATTTTTATGGTCGCCTGCACTTAGGTTGTGCGCACACACACGCGCACACACTTGAGCAGAGCAGACGAAATACGTACACAGGCGAGTGGACTTGAAGGTACAACAAAGACCGAAAATTTACGCCTAAATAGATGTACTAAAATATAACTTAAACTTTCTGTTGCTATAATGGCAGTCGGCCTTTGTTGCTGTTGTTTCCTTTATCTGACTTACTTATTTTGCGGCTACTGCTTTCGTTTCGCACCTCATACCAACCAAACAGCCAACTTCTCCCCTGTGTACTTGTGTACATGTTTCGTAATGCGGTTTGCGGCCTTTGTCTGTGCGGCACGAACTTTTCTCCGCACCGAGTGAAACTCGAGATAAACTGTCCCAGCAGCTGACACTGGCATTGAACTAACTCCAAATAAGCTGCTCTTAATTTGAACCATCGTGAACTGTTTGTTTGACTTAGGGCCTTGTTGGCTTCGACGTGTTGGCGATACCCTCAGTGGCTGTGCCGTCTTTGTTGGCTGAGGTGTTTAGAATTGTATTACCGTAGGAGCGATGATTATTGATGGCCACTGCAGTGGATGACGCAACAAAGGCACAAAAGCTGTCTCTCTCGCTTGCCGCACAATAATGTTAGCCGATGTGTGCAGGGATAAGCGCAAGCTGTCTAATAAACCTAAAATTATGTTGATTGCTGGTTGCGATGATGAAGATGAAAAGAGTAATAGGTGATTGCGATGGCAAAGTGGTGATAGTGTTGCTGGCGGTGGTCGGTGTGCTAAGTTCCTCTCTTGTTATTTGGCGATAAACATGAGTAATTGCTGAACTATGGAGTCACGAATACCTCCGTCCATATTTCTTCGGGCAATGCAAGTAGGAGTGGTGCAGTGCTTGGCAGACTTGTGTGAAAGCAAATGTCAGTGGGACACTGGGTAGAATGAAATCTAACTCTGTCACAGTAAGCATTAAATAACTGAGTAGTTACTAACGGTGCTATTTTAAACGTATTGTTTTGTAACACAAACATCAGAGTATTCTACATATGTATGTATACAATATTAGTACTTCGTTATACTGTATAGTCTTACATTGCTATAAGCCAGGCTTCAGTTAAATAGGTGAATGTGTACGTATTATAAGAAGTTTTAGACTTTCTATAGACGTATAAGACGGGCCTAAATTACAATTAGAATGGCCAAAAAATTTAAAAAAATTAAATAAATAAGAAAATAGCGATTAAATTCGGTTACCAAAAGGTAGATATTAATGGGGTAATTTTAATAACCATACTATGAATATATCAACCGGACTTTTTCGCAGTTCTGCTTCTCTGTCGTAGAGGAAAGAAATCTGGATTAATTTTTTGCGAAATAATTGGCTGACTTGGACTGAAATGCCCTAATTTGATAGACACACTTTTTCTACTATATTTAATTATCTAGTTTACTTTTAAGGGAAAGCAAAAAAAAGTTAACTTTGGCGGCTCCGAAGCTGTGATACCGTTACAGTTGCATTTCTTATACATTAAAAGGATAAAAAACAAGTAATTAAGGGCTAAGTTCATATGGAACACAGTCAGTCGGATATTCGAAAATTTTGGTAATGGTTATATAGGGGCTAGGCCAAGTTTTCGATAAAATTTATCTATTTTAGGCGCAAAGATACACTGTTATAAATAAAACACGCTCCCTTATTTTCATTGGGATAACTCACATATTGGCCGATATATGCGATACAAAGATACCCCTCAATTCGAAAATCTTTATATCAGGTATATGGGGCTAAAGGAAGTATTGGTCCGATTCGACCCCCTATTGACATACCATTATAAGAGAAGGACTATTGCTTAATTTTAGTTATAAGTTAAAGTTGACTATAGTTGACGGGGTCCAAATATTCGGTACCTAGGGGCTTGAACAGTTTTTTTGGATTTGAACAATTTTTAGTCGTAAGGTGGCACACACAAAAGACACTATTCGTGCAAAATTTCATACCGTTAAATAAATTGCCACTTTATTTGTGTACTGGAAAGTAAAAGAATCAAGTGGAATCTAAAATTGTGCTGTATGGGAAGTAGGCGTGGTTATTGTTCGAATTCGCTAATTTTCACAAAGAGACATAGAAATATGAAAAAATTGAAGTTCTCATAAGATTTGTACTCAGCAAATTTGGTTGCTGTAACTTAGGTGCGTTAGGAGATAAGTACATTAAACTTGTTAGAGGGAGGGCCCCCGCGCACTTTTTCAAAGTATTTTGCCCACATGTACCCCTTGCTACTACGATTCCCTGTATCAAATTAGAGTTTTATACATTTCTTAATTAAGTGCTTAGTTATGGAACTTTGTAGGATTTCGGTTAATGGCGATTTGTAGGCGTGGCAGTGATCTGATTACGCCCATCTACGTAGTCGAACTTTCTTTTTTACTAAGGAATCTGTATATCAAATCGATTCATTCATCGAGATATCTCAATTTTCACTCAAGTTACAGCTTGCACGAATCGACGGGCAGACAAACCGTCAACCGGATTCTAACTTTTCTCGTCATCCGGATCATTTGTGTCTATCTCGCTTAGTTTTAGGTGACACTTACAACCGTTAAGTGAACAAAACTATAATACTCTCTAACAACTGGTTGCAAGGGTATAAAAATACTTTTATCTTAATTTGGATGCTATGCTAGATTTCGTGAAGGTATCTCGTCAAAGGAAAAAGCTTTCCGCGGTTCCGACAAATGCTATTCTTGGGAATAAAAGTGTGCATAATCTCAGATCGATATCTCAAAAGCTGAAGGATCAACTCTCATACATGCCGACAGTTATGGCTAAACCGACGCAGCTAGTCACACTGATTATTAATATATTTATTTTATTATGTCACCGACTTTTGATTCTGATTTTTATACATTTCGTGGCAAGTTTAATATACCCCGTTCAGCCCATATACATATATATATATAACAGAATTTGAGGAATTTCTTTGGATTCCCAAAAAGTATTAATTAAAAACCCTATAATTATTGATGAACCGTTACTATCATTTTGCAATTACAAAAAAAAAACATATATTTTTGACATTTCGGTTATCACTTTTGTGTTATGTATTGACCTGAGACTTTCTAAGCTTGATAAAAGGACTTTCAGTAATTATTTATGGCTGCATATGCATACACACTTCTGTTATGGAAGGCATGTTATAAACATCGTGCTTCAGCACCATAGTACTACCAACTTTAGCGCGCCAATTGTAAGTTCATAATGTGTATTCGACAGGAAGTAATTAAATCAGTAAAGAGTGCGCCATTACCACTGCGTTCTCAAGCTGCTAGGGCCCTTTGGCAGCTACAAGCCTCAACAAAAGAAATTTGACAGCACAAAGCCAACGCCACAGTTCGCTGCAGCTTAATCGATGGCCACTTTGATTGACAGCAGTAATTTATTTATGTATTTATCGCAAGCATATTTCGAAAACCTTTTATTCTGCTGCATAATCGATTTTTTCCACAATAAATGAGTATCGCTTTTGTTTGTGCAAATAATTGCTACGTTCGGTGTTGTGTTTTCAAAGCAATGCCACGAGCTTTGGAAAACCAATCAGCATTACCCAAGCTTCTTTTAACTGCACGCCAATTTGAAAGAATTAAAATTTCATTAGCATCGCCGGCACCAGCATTCTGCAGCGCTGTCATTTCATATCATCTGTACCATCAGGTGGTTGCCACAAAGAAAAACGAACATAATCAAATTTTACAATTGGCAATTGTTAGTGTATTCGCAGCACTGCTACCAAAACTAATTATCCAGCTATTCACTGTAGCCGCGCTATCTCTTGGCACTTGCAGCTGTACTCGCTCACTCACTCGCTGACACGAACTTAATCCGCCAGCTCTCAGCTCGGTTATTGGTATGATAAAAACTTTTCAGCCATACACATTTGAACCCATTGCCACCTGCCAACCAGCGCACAAAAGTATACCACGATATAAAGCTCATTTGCGCGCAGTGAGTCTGCCTCTCCTGCCCTCTGGCTAAAATTACACTCCTTTCAGGGCTCGGCAAAGCAAGCAATCGGTTGCGAGCACCTTACACTCAAACGTACTTAGCGCCAGCTCAGCTGCCAACTAACGGCTTTCTCCACTCTCATATTGTATAGTTTTTGTATTAATTTGATTTTATTCCCGTTATTATTGCCTTCACTATACATGCATATGTACATATGTGTGTGTGTGTGCATTTGTGTTTGTATTGAAACTCTTACGGGTTGTTATTGTTGTCGAAGTGATTGTCAGCGCGAAAAGTGGAATTGTTAATTGCATTTCGCACGCTCATTATACTCATTGGATTTGTGTGCTTTCACAGCGAGCGATTCATTCATCGCGAAAAGAGATAATGGACTGTGTTTTTGTTTTGTATTTTCGATTTTCTGCCTTTCTGCGCATACGAAATGCTCATATCCATTGTTCGGTGCAGCGCGAGCGAATACTTTGCTCCGAGGGCTATTGCGGTAATTTCTTACTCGGCCCTTCTGTCCTGCATTCAGCCGTGTCTGTGGATGTGCTGCTCTTATCGTTTGTTTGCTTCTTCCTCTTATATTAATTTTAATAAAGGAATGTGAAATCGATTTATTTTCCTGTCCATTGTGTTTGTATACAAAGATCCGTTTGTTTTGGCAGTGTGAGTGCCGAGTCGCGCCTGAGTTGGCGCTTCTTTGCCGATTGATATAATTAATCACACCGCTTTATATATCAAGCTCAGCTGATGCTTAAGCATATATACACACATTCATATAGAGTTTTGACGTTTGGGACCAGCGAAGAGAAGATATTAAAAATAAAATATGCTCACAGTAACTTTGTTGCCGATTTTCTACAGTCGTGTGAAAAAAGTACAGGATTCAGCTGAAGAACTATCTCCAAATGTCAGATTAGAAAATCATTGCTTATATATTACCCGATCAGCTGAGAGTTTCATTTCATTTCATTCATTTATCTCTTATCTTTCCCATTGCTTGGATTCGTCAGATTTAGCTAATACGGAATTCTGCACTTGTTGAAATGGTAGCCTGCTTGGCTAAGCTTATTCTATCGTTTGCTTTTGCAATTTGATATATTAAAAGCCTTCTCTTGTAATGCAATGGATACATTCTAATACTTTCTCCGTTCCATTTAGTAATGCTTATTAAGCGAATTTTGTTGGCGTAAGAAGACATCGTTGAGCGTATTTATAATACCCTTCCCGACCTATATCCTTCGAATATATGTATGTATGTAGGCGATGCCTTTGACTGTTTGTCAATAAGTCATCTGAAGTTCCTTAAAGTTAATTATCTCAGAGTGTCAAAGGCTATAACAAATGTGTATGCTTAGAAGAAAGAATTGCCCAGAAACAAAAGAAAAAATCGAGCGAAATCAAATGCGATTATGCCGACAAATATTAATGATTAATTTCAGCGAGACGTCAATTAGGATTTGTGGCTTTTGCTGTCGCATAAAACTCTTAGTGCACATATGTATGTATGTGTCTGTAGTACACTGTAGAGAAGCATCTTACCAGTCAGCAAATATTTTGCAACCAAGGGGAAATTTTTGAAAACTTTTTAAGTCTGCAAATCAGTATTTTTTCAATAAAAGTTCGAAGGATCTCATGAGAATTCAAAACAAAACTGTTTCTGAGAATAAGAATTGAGCTAAAGTGTTATGTATCTGTATTGAACTGGAGTGAAACTGATATATTTCTGAGCAATATTTGACACTCGAAATCTCACAGAAACAACAGCTGCTTATGTGGAAAAAAGAGACAAATGGCAGAACAGTTGGGTATTGGTTCGGACTAGTTGTAATGCAACTAATAACTAGTTCAATTCTTTGCAGGGTATACAAACGTCTCTTGTACTAAATATATACATATACATATGCATGACTGCATGCATGGGTTTCTGTAGATTATTTATTTTCATGGCTATAAATCTGCTTATCTTGTTTGGAATTCAGCTTTGATTTGCAAACAAATATGAGTGAGGGGAAATGAAGCTACGCTGCGCTAATCAGATGAAATAATGCCAATATTATTGAACCAAATAAATGATGTGAAGTTTTAGTTCACATAAGGGACTGATAATAAGTTAGTGTGAAGATTTAAGAGCCCGACGGTTGCGAAAGTCCATCTATAAGTACATATTTTAAGAAAGAAATGTGTGTATATGAATACATTATGTAATATAAGTAACAGGTCTGGTTGTTAATTCTCTTTAGATATAGTTTCAGATCCTTGCAGATACTATTCAACTCTGTTAATTTTCTCTTAACTGAGTGAAAGTTATCGCAATTTAACCAGGCTATTTTGATGTTATAGGAAAAGTGTAGTCGTTTTTAGTGGTCTTCTGGACAATAATGTGCGTCTTTGTAAAAGAAATTTCAGTTTTTTGGCATATTTTGAGATATTTGGATGAAATTAAAAACAAATTAGTTTTCACTATTCAATTTAAGAACAATTTAGAAAATTTCAACGTTTTGGAAGTTGTCTATGAACTTTCAATTTTATTTAATAGCTTAATTAGAACGAGGGCGTAAACATATTTTTGAGAAAGTGTAATTTTATTAAAGTTAAAAAAGAGTACAAGCATTCACAATTACTGCAAAATTATAGCTTGAATAATTTTAGAAACGGTGCGAGACAACGCTTACACATTCTCTGTTATGTTTTTTATTCTCACTGCACTGACCACAGTGATAACCGTTTCATTCAAAATTCATTATATATTCACTTTCAAGAGCACTAGGCTTAACCACCATTTGGGCAAAACATCCAAGTGAATATAAAAACGATTTACAAGACATTTGACAAAGCGGAAAGAGAAAAATAAGCGCTTTATTTCGCATTATACAATTTTTGTCCTCCTTTTCATGATTTGGCGCTATTTTTATTGTGGGACTAGGCAAATGCGATTATTTTTGTTTATTAAAAAAACTTGAAAATTTGTATATGCCCAAGTGAAGGGAAACCCTTTTAAAGAGAAGTGGCAAAAATAAAGAAAGCTTGTAAAAAAGAGGCGAAATTACCCAATCTCATATATTGTATCCGCTACGAGTTTAATTAAGATTCCTTCCTTGCTTGCATTTTGCTTTGAATTGAACCCGACTACTCCAAAATGAAGTAGATTCAAAAACAGTATGGAGAGATAGTTCTAGCCCAAGGATAAAGCAATATAATTAAGAAACACATCTTTCTCCAACGCTCCAAATAACGCTTCCAGGGCGTCTCTATAAGCACTAATATCTTCTGTTAAATTGTGTAGTTGTGCGTGATTTCTAGCTATTCACCCTGAGACGGAACTCGCTATCAAAATATCGTGTGATCGAAAAGTCTTATATGAATTATTTAACTTTTAATTTGAGTTATTTCATAAGGGTGTAGAAAATAGTTGTTGTTTTAGACGAACGCATTGAAATTGGTCTGATATCTTTCATTAGTTCGAATGCGTGGATTTAAGGAAAGAAGGATTGATAAAGTGAAGTGCGTTAATTCAGACAAATCTGCTTAGAACCAGCTAAAGCGAAGGAACGTTTCATTAGCCGCAAAGCTCACATGGTATTTTGTTGGTAAAATATAACTATTTCTAATTCTTATGTAAGGTCAGAAAACTGCACTTATGCACTGATGAACATACATACATAGTATATACATAGCATAAGCACACTTGCCACCACCTTTGCGCTTGCTTAGTCAATTTTCGCAGCTTTTTTCATTTTAGTTAGTGGCTAACACGATTTCAACTGCCTAGACGTTCCGAGCGATGCAACTGCAATGGTGCGCATCCAAGTGTGGGACAAATGACGGAGACACAGCATGCGACGTAATGACGAAACATGAGCAGCTGACGGCTGCTTGCTGGCAACACGGCTACATACGAATGATTTCTTATCTACTCGGCTGTGCGCACGTATTTAGCCTTGTAAATGTGTGTGTCCTTTTTTCAATGTCTCCATGCTGCTCGCTGTTCGTTGCCGACTGCTTTATTACTGCTGGTGTTTACTACTCCTTGGTTTTCATTTCGTGTCGATGGGCGCTGCCAGCTGCTTGCAATCGATATGACAAATGACTTTTGTACGAGCAATCGAATGAAATGTTGTTATTGTCAAATGGCTTTTAATGCCGAAACAGAGATTCTGTAGGCGGTGCCATCAATACATTGTCTATATATGGTGTGTGTGCATATATGTTCACCAGCTGTAGGCGCATTTGCATTTGACATTGCAAGCGCTTTGTAAAAACATTTTATTGCCGTTTGTCTTTACTATTCGATATTGAATAGTATTTAAAGCAAAACAACAATTTGACGAATTTAATTTTAATTAGCATCGATATCTTAGCTATTGGGAAGACTATGATACCGATTTCCTATATCGAAAGAAATCTTTTGCTTCTTTAGAACTTTTGTTGACAATAAATGTCTCGATATTTTAAATTACACTTGCTACAACAAAATACTTGTATGAATATACTCGTATAAGATCCAGAATTCAAGTTCTACCCGCAAGGCACAAATTTAATCGCCCAGTGGGTCTATGCACTATGTAACTTTAGCGATGTTTGTTGGTTGCTATCGGCGGCTCCATGTACAAAAGAAACGCCTCCAGCGCAGCCAACTCCGGTTAATTAAATTATAGAAATGTTGGTGTAATTTCAGGCCGAAAGGTTTCATTTAACTCGCTCAGCTCACCAAATGCATGTAGCTGTTTGTAAGTGTGTGTGCGTAGTAATATTGGTATATGCCTGGCTTCTCGACAAACTTTTTACTTTTCTTATTTTTTTTTTAATATTTTGTCCTTTATGGTTTGTTGTTTGCCGTTTGAAGTTTGTCCATTGAGAAGCATTGCCGAAGTTTACTGCCTCCGCCTTGCTTTGACCTACCTCGCTTCCCATATCCTTTGGCAGGTATTCTTATTTAATTGGCCGTCTCTACACTTTGTTTATTGATTTTCTTAATATATTTCCACCGGTAGCAAGTTTTCTTTTTCCCGCTGTGGTTGTTAGTAGTAGTTATAGCCTTCTGCGACACAGTTTTTGCTTTCAACTTTATCGTGGCACCTGCCCAGCAACGGTAATCGTTTCGTATGAAACTCGCAAGTTCCTCTCGCCTCTGACTGTGCGCTGTTGCTGCCTCGGCGGTGCTCTGCTACAACTTTCCTGAGTAGTGTTGCCGAGTTCTTCGCTGCTTTCATCAATGGAACGTGTCACTCTTCGTTACGATGTTGTTTGGTTTAGCAGTTTCGTAACCATGAAATGGACATCAATTACTTGCCTCGTAACACGAATTCCGTCCGTGCTACTTTGCCGCTGCCGCTGCCGCTGCCGCCGGATATGCTGCTAGGACTTTGCTGCCCATAAAACTTTATCATGTCTCTGTTCGGCAAATATCCTGCTCTTAAATGATCGCTCCATGAAATTTCACTACTTCTGCTCCAATTTTTGCGCTTATTATTAAGTTCTTGCACATTGTTTTTATTTTCGCCAAATACTTTGTTTTAGTTGATTCTTTCATGCTATTGCTAAATTGGCAAATTCAATTGCTTACTTTGCCGGAAGAGGGGCGGCGCTGTCGAAATAACCAACAACAAAGAGCAGGCAAAATAAATAAATGGCAAACATTTCAGTTGAGTTTAGTTCAGCTCGGTGCTGCTCAGCATATTGCATTGTTCAATTTGTTACTGCCATGATGTTGTTACTTTTTGTTTTCCCTTGTATTTCCATTATTGTTTTCGTCTGCGTCATTGTTGCTAGCTGCGCTAGCTTCAGCATGAATTTCATATCACAGATACAAAAGTATATCCGTATTTGTTCCTGTTGCTGCCCTGCAATTTTCTTCATTCCGTGTGCTCGGCAAATAGTTGCTCTCATTTGTTTTCATTCATTTGCTTCCTCAATTTTCATTTGTTTTCTCAGTATACAAATTCGCCTTTTTTGCTTCTTCTATTTTCGTTGTTTTTGCTTACGCCTTTATCGAGTACTTGCAGCAATTTCTTTGACTCAAATTTAGTACGACTTTCAGCTAAACCTTTGTCTGTTCATTTAGTTGGTTGTTTATGCGGACGGTATACACCTCGCATTCAGAACAATTGCCTTATTGTCTTATTCTCGGAGACAAAGTATGCTCAACTAGTTCCATTTTTTGCTTCGCTTTTATGAGCCTGAAAATAGTGCCATGCCCGCCTCAGGTCACTAGGCCACACTTTAATAAGGCGTTTTTTCTACGCTGCTTTACTGTAAGAATAGAGGGAATTTTTTGATTTCGCACATGTGTGATGCATTCTGAGGGAATGATGCTGTTTTCGTGAGTCAACATAACTCACGTACCTATTTATGAGACAGTCGTCTTCAAATAGGTGGGGATTTGGGAATAGATTGTGGCAAATTCTTAATTTTACCAATGAATTACTACAGGTATAGTGAGCACTCTGCCTAAGATAAACTGGTTTTAGTTATTGGAGAACAAATTTTTATACACATAAGGATGCGTGCTGAAATTATTTTATTTTAACTTAACTTAAGCTAACTTAACTGAACTTAACTTAACTAACAAAATATAAAACCATAATTTTTCACAAGGTATCGTAGTAGCAAGAGGCACTTGTGGCCTAAAAATTTAAAAAACTCACTTAAACATTCAATCGACACTGTAAAAATATATTTTACACCTGGGTTGATACAAGATAATTTTATAGGAGGTGGAACTAAAAAAGGATGATGAGTGTGGGACCGTCCACATTTCAGCGAATTTGTCTCAGAACCTACTCGACCGATATCGACAAAATTTGGTATATAATTTAACTTAGACATCCTTGTGTTCCTGTGCGAAAACAAACGAAAGCCGATTACCAGCACAACTACTTCCCATATATCTTAAATTTAATAATTTTTTATTCCATCTTCTTCTCTCTCTTTCCGGTATGCTCCAACGAATGTATCGGGATAAAACTTTGTCCGAATAGTGCGCAGAAAGTAGACCACCTTATGACCAAAAATTATCTAAATGGTATCAAATCATTCAAGTCCGCAGATATCGAATATGTGAATCAAAGTTCCAATTGCGAACTGATATATGTATATTATAAAAAATCGTAGATAATCCTTTCATAATATACTTGTACATATGTATACGGGTTGAATCGGATCAATAATTTCTTATAGAAAGGTATCCTGGCTTTAGTCCTGATAAGTTGCAAGAGTATAAAATGTTCCGTTGCACCCGAACTTAGCCCTTCCTTACTTGCTTAATAATACATACTTTCAGTTCAACTTTTGGTGGGTATGATATTATAAATAATTTTTAATCACTTCTTCGCTTAACATATAAATGATCTGGTATTTATGATTAAGCTGCTTTCAAAAGGGCAACTCTTTAATTTAATTTCAGCGGGAGCTGTAATTAGACGACTTAGGGTCACACTTTGCTTTTATTAATGGCGTGTTATACAATTTTATATACACATGTATGTGTGTTGGCTCGCATATTGTCAGGACAACATGATGTTACTTTGAAGTTAAACAAATTAACATTTTTCTCAGCTATAAAGAAAACTTTAAAACATTTCGTTTTCTTTATGCTTTTCTGCAAGTTAAATAATTCAGCCACAAACATGATTTACACACCCACTGCTTCATATTGAAGATCGTTCGCGCCCTTGAAGTTGTCACTTTCGCAAGCAGAAACAGCAATAAAGCAACGTTTATGGTTTTATGTGTCATGAATACGTTAATGTTTCGCCAGAACCGCCGACGAGCTCAGTAAAAAGAATCGAATGGAGAAATGCAGAGACAGCGGGTTTCTTCCTTTTGTTAATTAAAACTTGGCGCTGAAAGGGTCACAATTGCAGGAGTATCGGAGCTGGTATGGGCGATACGTGATACTGTCGTCGACATTTTCGGCGCTTTTCGCTGTTTTCTTTTGTAAAGCATAAATTATTTTTGCTCGTTAAATGTCCAATTTTGTGGTGTTAATAAATTCACTAAATTTTGTGTTCGTAAATTTTTATATTTTGCAGCTCTCCAGAAGAGTCAGTTAAATATTAATATTTTTCTTCGTTGCCTCCAAGCTGGAAGCTTTTAATCAAACCAAAAATCAAAAAAGCTCAAAATAACAGATGGAACAACAAACACGAAAGATAATCTAAAACAAAGAACTAAATATGGCAAATAAATATTTTCTGAAAAGCAGAGGCCTCGTATTGAGATTTGCAGAATTGTTAGCGCTAGAACTATATATGCTCTACGAGATTTAGCATTTTCAGCTTAGCAGGCATGACATACCAGACTGCTAATACCAACGAGATGAAAACAAATAATTTCTATAAATTCTTTAATAAATTTTCCTGCCTTAAGCATAAGGTGTGAGTGGACTCCCGCCTCTGCTTTTGAAGTCTTCTTAACACACAAATTACTTTTATTGGGTAAATAATTGAATGAGAAAAGTTTGAAAGAAATTACATTCTAAAACATGCATAATTAATCATAAGGCTCTACGCAACATCCTTGATCCCAACTTTTCCGCATAGAAAGTCATTGAAATTAATTATCGGCCAATAAGCCGTGATTGCTCTTTTAAACAACAACAACAACAACAACAACACTTAATCACATCTTTGGCCCTTTATGCACGGCATGCAAAACTGCAAAACCAAAAGGGCAAACTGCGAGACTTTTTGTACCCTTACATGCAAATATACCCAAAAAGTACTTATCGAAGGATCCGCAAAAAATTGCTTAGTTTTTTCAATGCTCAACTTGTTCTAGTTGCTTGTGGAAATTTTTAAAGCCATAAAAAAGCGTACGAAAAAGCTTGTAATTGCGAGCGCGGCGGTCGGAGTTGAGGCTCATTAGTAGCTATTATAAATCCACCAATTACAAACGCTTTTAATAACTTTTTAAAAGTGTTGACACACAAACCTGATAATAAATATCTAATTTACAATTAGTGTAATCCCATAATATGATCTGCTTTGCTGAATTTGTACATATGTACATGTGTGTGGGTGTGTGTGTACAGCATTTGTCATTAGCGCCTTTTCAAATTGCGCGCGCCGGCCAGCACGCGAAGTTGAAATAATTGCATTGCAGTTAATATTGCATATTAATAATTCATTTATATAATTTCGAATTAAAAGAACATATGCAGCAAAGTACATATTAACACACGCCTGTGTGTGTGTGTGTGTGCTTGTATTCATGCCAATATCATTAATTATGCAACGGCCTATTGGGCTCAGTGCACGGCTATTAACACACACATGCACACAGCTGCGTATGTGTGAGTGTGCGTGATTGCCAGTCAGTGTGTGTTGAAAGCTGGAGATGAAGGTGGGCGGCAGCGCAAATTAGAAATTAAATAAAATAGTTTTTAGGCCTCAAGCATTAATAATATTGCCATATAATGGCGCAATATTTGCGATGTAATTAGTATTTTCCCACACTCGCGATGTACACGATTCCATTATAAGCGCATATAAAGCTTTACGGTTTCAGTTCGTTGGGCTTTTGGTCAAATGTTTTCGGGCATTAAAAATATAATACTTTTATAGTTACAGTGAATTGCTCAGGCACAAGCTCACATTTAATTTTCAATTTTTCAAAAACTAGCGTTTAATAATTTTGTTCCATACACATTTTTTATTACTGCCATAAGTTGTATGCCCTGCAACGTCCGCCTTAAATAAACCCGCAATTTAAAACTTTGAAAAATTTAACCGCGAAAGCCAAGTGGCGCAAAAAATCGTCAGCATCTCTTTTGCACAGGATATAACAACCCCATGCATCAAGCACATAAGCGAATAAAGTAAAAAACAGTTAGTCCTCGCCTCAGCCCCTTATGAAGCCAGCGAGTATCGTGTGTTCACAGTCTTGCAGAGAAGCTTCAAAGTCAAGCCCTGCATTTCGTTCGGTTTTTGACTGTCTGCCAAGCGCCACTTTTCTCTCATACATATAAACTTGGTAGACTTGCGGAGATGCAGCGAATGTGGCCAGACTGCTGAGCATATACTCGTGTGTAAGTGCTTTTCGTATGCGAATGAGTTGCTTTTGTGCGCAGATTACCCCGTTATTTGTACTAGGAATAAAATGTAAGAATTTCGTGAAAAACCGACGCTGCAGCTGCTACAATTTCGTTTATCATCAACACATAGGAACAGCGAGAAGAGTGTAATAAGTTGTTGTTGTTGCTGTCAACCATACTCAGCTAACTTACTTTCCAGCTGCAGCAAATGAAAAAGATTGGCCGGAATCCATTGCAGCACTATCCTATATATAGACCATATGCGCGAATGTCTGTTTCTGTGAAGCAAACTCGTAAAATGGAAAAATGTAGATAGTAATATGAGCAGTTACCAAGACACGGTTTAAATAATCGTAGGTTCAATTGTAAAAATATTTTATCGGCTTTATGGAAAATGCTTATATATTATAATGCAGAGATATTAGAAGCTTCTGGAAAGCATGTATGATTTTATAAATTTGAACTCTCCGAATTTTGATTTCTAAATCTATTTTTCTAATCGGTTTAATCAAATAAGTTTTTTATAATTTCTTATATTCTATACCAGGTATAACACAATTCCAGCGAATTGTAAGAAAATCTTTTTAATATATTTCTCAAATGGGCACAAATTTGTTTAGTTATAGACTTATTAAATTAAAATGATTAGAAAAATTTCGCAGTATTTGCACTTTGTTAGACTATTTCGAAATAATATCGTAGCTTTAAAAGAAATGTTCGAATTGAATTTGAAATTTTCGATATCTTCAAATGCAAAATTTAATGGGAAACTACCCGAAATTTTACGCGAAGCTACCCAGAACTTCATCCGAAATTACCCGGAACTTTATAAGAAACTACCCAGAACATCCGGAACTACCCGGAACTTTATCGGAAACTACCCGAAACTTAGCAGTTTTAACGAAGCACCTTTATACCGAATAATCTACAACTACAGAGCAAAGGGCGCTGACTTGGTGGTCAAGAGCTTTAAGAAAACTCTTCTATTTATTCATACATATATTCGTTACATATAAAAATATGTAAATATTTTGGCTTCTGAGCGGGTTTCTTCTATGCAACGCCAGTTGACCGGTCTCAAGGCTACAGTTTGAGCGCAGTTAAGCACACAAGCCGCCATAATTACACATTATGAATGTAGAAACACACACACAGTCACGCATGTGAGAATATTTTAGCTTTTTTGCGTTGGGCACAAGTGAGTCAAGGTTTTTAAACGAAACCAAAATCTTACAAACAAAATGAACGTTTAAAACGCAGTCACAAATCTCATGAAAATCCAGCGCTCGGCCATTCCGAACACAATGGCGGTTTTCATAAACACTTGTATGCATGCACGACGTTGCACTTTAATTTGTGATGTAAAACGTATTTTTCCCCAAGTGTCATTGCAGAATTCGCACAGACTACCCACATATAGTATGTATGTATGTATATGTAGTATGCCTCATACATGGTATATAAATATTTAAATGCACACCCCTCACACACACTCGCAGGCGCATACATTCATGAATTTACGGCTATGTGTAAGTATGCAATTTCCCGTTGTTATTTATTGCAAGCTGGTCCGCACAGCCGCAAGTTTGTGCAAACTGCTCGCATGTTCTCATCAAAAAATGGAAGAAGAAAACGAACAACGATAAAGCAAAATAAAATGCTATGCAGCTAAATGAGAAAAGTTGCATCGCCGCAACAATATGAACAAGGCGTTGGACGGGCGCATTAACCTTAACATACGAGCACTCGTATATAAGAACATAAATACATACATATATGTATAAATATATTATATACAAGTATGTAGTAAGTAAAATCCATATCAGCTCAGCGATGACGAAATTCGGCCAAAGTAGAACTAGTATGCCAGTGGAAAAATAAAACTTCATCGCCACAGTTATTACGTTTGTACAGTTATTAAAGCCACCTAAAAGGCATTTCTATTGATCTTAAAATTTGCTCTTCTCCTTAATTTTTACTTGCTCTCAAACAATATTTAGCTTCAGATTTCTTATACGAATCACATATTAGATTCTTGTTTGCTATTGCTTCAATATCTCCTGTGTGGATGGAACCAGCCAAACTGTCTACATTATCTTTGTCAGCAACAACCGGAGAAGTCTCTGAAAACATCGACTGCCATTACTAAAATGATTTTTATGAATGTTCAAGCTTCTTTACACCGGGACTCTACACTGACTCTCTGTGTCCTGATTGTGAAACAGGGCATTTCCATTGAGCTTGTAGGCTTTACTGCAGGGTTGGATATGTTCCTACATCGCGCTTTAGTTATTTATCCTTGCTTGTGCATTTTATGCTCATATCCGTTGGTTTATTATATTTTTCCACAGCATAATCGACATACAGTGGTCCTCACATAAGCGGCATAACTGTCTACATGTGGAACTGACGCGGCTGCAAAAATTACATAACCGCCAAAGAGACTTCAAACGCCACTGTTCTGCTCGAGATTTGAAGGTTTTGGTATTTTCCGGCGACTGCTTAAATCACTTGTTTGACTTTTAAATGTTGCACATTTCTACAAAATGCACGTAGCGACGTTTGAATACTGTATTCTTTGCTATGCAAGTGCCACTGCACATTAACTTTAATTAAGTAGATTTTGTAGCGCGTTTTAGTGGCTGCAGCGCCAGCAGTGGCAAATGTGGCAAGCAGCGTTTATGTAAATTGCAGTGTATTTTATAATTGGATTCAGCTGATTGCTGTATTTAAAAGCTAAAGTGGCTGCACTTAAAAAATTACCGCAATAAAAGTCTTCGCAATGGTTTGCGAAAATCCAGGGCAGCACGCTGAAGCGAGTAGAATATGTAGCTTAAAACGAGATCGCTGCATAATATAAAAACTTATTGTAGGCCAATTGGCCTGATGCTTTAAAAGCCAGGTGAATCCACGGTCATTAGATGCTCACAAGAACACTGTTTTGAGAGGGTTGAAAATAGATTTTTTAATAATTCGTTAAAAGGCTTTTTCAAAATTCAAATTATTTCCGATGGTAAATCCATTTTAGTATCGTGGGTTGTGGCAACTTCCTGAAAGTTAACATAAAACTTCAAACGCGAAACTCGAAACTACTTTTTTCCATGCGGTCGCCATAATATATCAAGTTCTAATAAGCCGATTTACCTGAAATATAGCATGGATATTCTTTAAAATCTCTCCATCTCAACAAATGAAAAATTTAAATTTTTAATATTTGTAAAAAATTTTAGAAAGTTGAAAAAGTATTGAAAACATTTTTACATTTAAGTAACTGCCGTTTTATGCAAAAAATATAGTTTTGCAGCTTCTTAAGATAGCGACCGTCATACTGATAAATTTTCCATCATTGATTTACTTTTCCAATGACCACAAGGGTAGATATCATAGCGTTCATGGCATTTTTCACCCTCTACTTCAAGGATACATAACTCAATGAAGAAAATTATAATAATTTTTTTTTTATAAATTTTGTGTACTCTTAATACATAAATAAAAAATTATAGTACAAATTGTATATGATTTTTCATCAATTGCCAAAAAGCGTAAGAGATTGGGCTTCTAGACAAGAAAACCCCTTTAATGGAATAATTTGTTCAAGCCTGACCTCTCCATAGATAAAGTCAGGCTTCGCTTAATCAATTAACAAGTACAAATTGAATCGATTTCGGAGAGCCTTAGGAAATCTGTGGACACTAATTGAATAACGGATATTAAATCTGACATAATCAAAATACTTCTGAGGTAACATTAATTTTGATTAGATAATTGATAACTTATAGTATATCCCTTGTTTTAAGGGTTACATGGGTTTGCGGGTTTCAAATTTCGTTTTTTTTATTGCCTTATTAAGTTCTATAATAGATCTAGAATATATTTCACAATTTTCAAGTTGATCCGACAAATAGTTTCGGAGATACAGTCTTGAGAACTTGTGCGCTCGAGGCTAGCTAGGCTATGTCTACCGCTTTTGAACGCGTTTTTCTCAAAATTTATCGAGAACTACTCAACCGATGAAGTTTTACACAGGTCTTTCAGATGCAAATCTTAAAAACTTGGACGATTATTTTTCTTTTTTTTGGATTACAACTATTAGAAATGTCGCAAAATTTTCACTAAAATTTTCATGTTTTTTATAAAAATGTCTGCCAAAAATCCAATTTTCAGTTTTTTCATTCGTCCTAGTTTTAAGTTAAGGTTTTAACTAACGTATCTTTTCTTTTCAGATGATTCTGTAGGGAGTTATCCTGCCAACGCGGACGCATCTTTTTACCGAAAGTCCGAGTGCCACCGGAAATGGCGTCGCAATGCCCGAGTTTAAAATATTTTTTTCAAAAATTTCTGAATTTCTTTTTTATAGTGTATGCTTGTCACAAAAAAATTTAATAAAATAGTCCATTTTCTACATGAGGAAAAAATTTTGAAAAAGGTTGTGTTTTTCTCGAGGAAACCCATGTAACCCCTGTAGGCATATCAAATATCGTAGTGAAATTATTTCCACATCCAAAACAGAGTTTTTTCGAGATTAATTGCACTACGTTCTAACCGCAGATTCGGTCGAACCAATTCAATTAGTCATGTTTTCTTTGCCAAAGTAATACAGCAGTTGCACCACACGTGTGTGCGGGTTAATAAAAGCGAGCAAAAAGCAGGCATTTCAAGTTCTGGCAGACTATTCTAAAGTAATTTCAACAGCTGCAGTGTAAGCCACAAACAAATGCTTTCGATTAAAAGTTAAGCAAAAAACATGCCCATGCAACTTTTACAATGAAAATGTCCTTGCAACATAATTACGTTTAAAGGAATTTCTTTGCGAGCTCACAAACGCACACACACATACCCACTAAAGTTTTATGCCGCCGCCGCCATGGCAAGTAAGCAAATACTTAGTAGTTGAAGTGTAAGAAAACAAGAAAGGAAAACTTGCAACATTTCTGGCTGCACATAGCTCCCCAAGTGCTCAGTGCGCCACGTCGTATACGTACGGCTTCATTTGGGCTTCGCCGGTTGGGGAGGAGCGGCAGTGAATGCTCTTCATACACTCTTACGCCGCTGATGATGGCGGCAAAAGCTAGAAAACTTAAATGCACGTGCCAAGGTGCATAAAGCATTGTTGAAGAGTACTAGAAGCCTGCACGCAGCTGAGCCACCTACCTCGAGCACACACACATCTAAGCCACGACAGGAGCGGGTGCGGGTGCCGGTGCGGGTGCGTATAGTGCATAACGCAGCGGTGGAGGCAAACAGTGACAAAGTAGTTGATGGTTAGTGTCTTAATTTCATTTGAAAGTTGGCAGCTGACACACCGGCACACACACACACACAGGCGTGGCGCTGCTGCTAACTTTTCCCACATGTGTTGTAATTTGTTTGCTGCCTCACTTTTGCTGCCACAATATTTTTTCGCTTAGTTGGCTAAAGTTATTTGAGTTAGCCAATAAAAAATGACTTGTCGTAACAAAGTTTCTGCAGAATCACTAAATGTGAGTATGATTTTCTATCGTTTTATCGTTCTTTCTTCTTATGTTATGCGTGTGTGGCGCATACACCATATGTGTGCATATGTGAGCGCAAGTAGGAATAACGGATTTCCTTGTCGTTCTTAAATTACAAACTTACACAATTTTCATTATGTGCAAGAACTTAATAAATTATTTATGTTGATGATGGTATGGTTGGATATGAGGTATGTGTACACAAACAATTACTAAAGTGTGTTTAGCTTTTATGCCTCCGTTTGTGGCTGTTATGTTGCCGAGCGTGCTTTGTTGTTATTGTTATGCAAATACTTCTCGTTAGTAGAAGTACGACTGTCAGTTCGGCTCAATCAGTTTATTATCGGTGACTTGATCGATCAGCCATGGCTTTTATTTGTCGCTGATTTTTATCTCAAAATTAAGTCATTAAGTTGTCGGAATGTGAAATCCGATATGAACTGTTAAATATGTAAATATGTATGTGTGAATGCGAAGTGACGTTCGTTAGTGTTTTGCATAACATTAATTAGGCTGTCCAATAAAATTTGTAAAAAAACTATTTAGTGACATGATAAAATGCCGAGATATGTATTCGGAAAAGTATTAAAGTAAATACTTTATTGAGAGGACAGCAGGTTTGATGGAACGTGTCTGCAGATGATTGACGGCTGACATTGGAATGAGCGTAAAACGTTGGCACTTGCTAAATGAACTCGTTTGATTTTTTTAGTGTAAAACGTGGAAAACCAATTACAATGTAGTTTTGGTAACATTTGGAAAATTAAGAAATATATGGAAGACGAAGTAAAGCAAAACATATTTAAACTTGCGAAGTACTTACACAATGCTAATGCCTCCATTAGTTTTTATTGTCAAAGCATTGAACCAAATCAATTTTTTTTTAATCGATTCTGGAAAATTGAGAAATAATTTCTCCTTTTTTGAAATTAGCACTTAAAATCGAAAAACTTCTCTTGGATTTCGAAATTGAGCCTGTTGAAAACTTCATTATAAATTACGATAAGCAGATAACAAATATATAATGAGTCTGGCAGTGAACGAGGGCAAGACGAAATATCTCCTGTCATCAAACAAACAGTCGTCGCACTCGCGACTTGGCTCTCTCGTCACTGTTGGCAGTCATAATTTTGAAGTTGTAGATAATTTCGTCTATCTAGGAACCAATATTAACACCACCAACAATGTCAGCCTGGAAATCCAACGCAGGATTGCTCTTGCCAACAGGTGCTACTTCGGACTGAGTAGGCAATTGAGAAGCAAAGTCCTCTCTCGACAAACAAAAACCAAACTCTATAAGTCACTCATAATTCCCGTCCTGTTATATGGTGCAGAGGATTGGACGATGACAGCAACCGATGAGTCGACGTTCAGTTTTCGAGAGAAAGGTTCTGCGAAAGATTTATGGTCATTTGAGCATTGGCCACAGCGAAAATCGTATTCGATGGAACGATGAGCTGTACGATATATACGACGCCATTGACATAGTTCGGCGAACTAAAAGACAGCGGCTACGCCGGCTAGGTCATGTTGTCCGGATGGACGAAAACACTCCAACTCTGAAAGTTTTCGACGCAGTATCCGCCGGGGGAAGCAGAGGAAGAGGAAGACCTCCAATCTGTTGGAAGGACCATGTGAAGAATGACCTGGCTTCGCTTCGAATGTCCAATTGGCGCCACGTAGCGAAAAGAAGAAACGGCTGGTGCCCTGTTGTTCACTCGGCTATAATCGCGTAAACGGTGTCTACGCCAATTAAGAAGAAGAAGATAACAAATATATATATATATGTGGCAACACCATGATCTATTACTTTTAAAATGCAACCGTATGCTATCCTGATGTTGCCTTTAATCGTATCGTCGCTTTGCACTTACATTCGTTTTTGAAAAGGCAAGGCATCAAACACTGCAACTTTGAGTTTATGCCTTCTTCTGTAAAAACCCGTCAACGAGTAAGGATCACTACATTGTAAAAGCCTTTATATGTAAGAATTTTGGAAGAATACTTGCAAAACCGACGACGAGAAACGGTGACGAATGAGATGCTTCACAACACTGTTGGGGACCCTAGTTTCATCAAACGCATCATGGTGACCAGACGGGATTATGAATATTTAGTTGGATAGTGTAAAATTATAATTTTTTTTAATTCCGTGTATATATTTGATAAGTTGCAGTATTTTTTCGTAAAGCTTGTAAGACAGGTGTTATGAGGGACAGAAACTAAATCATCGAAAAAAAAAACTAAATATTCTATGTTAAAAAAAACTATTCTCCAAATTTTCGAAAATCTTTTAACTTATTTCTTTCAGAGTTAAAAAATAGATAAATTGCTTTGTTAGGGAATATCTATTGATATGTTAAGACAAAGATAGTTCAACAAAACCAACATTCTTGCTCCTAATTTGTGCTTTTTCACGGTTGATAAATTATGAAAGAGTAAACAGACAGCAACTACCGTATAGTATTCAACGAGTCACTTCTTTCATTCGAAGTCGTGCTTTTACATTAGTTAAACTACAAATTTAAATGTGAATTATTAGTAGATGAGTTTTTAGTTAAAGTAAGTAAGTATTTCAACTCAGCTCATCCTTTAATTCCAATTTCGATCATCAAAATTTTGCAAGATTTAGATTTTATTGATTTTGAGTTTTTATTAATGCCAGCAGTTAGCTTCATTCCAATATATTCGCATATTTGAGTTTGAATTAATCTCTGGTGTGCATTTACTTAATTCATTAACCACTTACAAACTGACATAACAGGTAATTGGCATTCGGGGCAGACACACGTCTTCGCCGAGTATTTGATTATGCTTTTATGCATATGATTTCGCATCACAAGCTTGAGAGCTGATATATGAACATACTTATTAGCATAAACATAAATATGTGAATGCTTATTTATGAGCTTATCCAAGTTTCTCATTAAAGCTCCCTGAGGCCCGCCAGGTGATTTGTCGTGTAGTTTGTTTGGTTTGTTTTTGCAAATATTTCGAAAGTGCTGCTGGTGCGCGTTCTGTGAATTTGGTGTGGTCTTAAACAAAATTATTTGGTTCCAAAAATTGGTGAAATGGATATTTATATCAGACTGACTACAAAAGAGTCACAAATCGAAAAATGACAAAAGATTGGCAGGAACAACAGACGTTTCTTGTAAAAATTATAACTGTTTTACAACCAAATCGTCGCCCCTAATGTAGAGTATCTTCTTTAAAGTGGCTCTAATCAAAAATGATTTGTTTTTCAGATAAAAAAGGAATTAAGACATTTTTGAGTTCGGAAATCGAATAAGAGTGTGACAATCACATATAAACATCTCATTATGAGCCAAATTTCAATAGTATTTTGAAGTTTGTTTGCCTACTGTGATGTAATATAAGGGGGAAAATGGATACTATTTTTGCATAAATGTCCCTGGGTCGCATAAAGCGAATATATAAAGTGATTTGTTCGATTTCGAGAACTAACGAAAATATCTCCGCAAAATTAATAGAATATGTTTGTTATAATTCATTTACATCTGTTATTTTCATAACAAACATTGATCTCATATGCCATTATCTAATATTAAGCAATCCAAACACGTTCCCGAACTTATCACCGCCTCACTTGTTTATACATACTTATATATATGAGTATACGCCCCTTATTACTAAGTGATTATCCAACTGCGAGTGCAATTTGTCTGCTGAAATCATTTGCTATTATTTCAACACCCGCTTAAATCATCATTTCGCAACGCCTAAATTTATGCCGCAGATTTGAAATAACCTAAGCCCTCTGTATATGTTAGGCATATGTAAGGAGGACACGTGTGTGCCAATGCATATGTGTGATGACTCACCTGGTCTATCGAGCTCGTGTATCAGTTCGTCCGGTTCTAAATATGTGGCCGCCACCATAAATGTTGTACGCGTCAATTCCGCAGACCGCCAGTCACGTCCACCGTTTGTGAAGAGAACTAAACACACACCAAACAGCCACCACAGATAATATGTTGTCACAGCCTGTGAGGCCGATCTGACGGCTTTAAATATATATGCGGCGCGTTGGCTGCCCTGCGCCGCCGTCCCCGCCACCAAAACTTTCGCCGTCGCTGACGATGCCCAACCACGCGTTGACGATGAAGCACACGATGATGACGTCGAAGCGAATAACGTGGTTGTGGTCAATGCCGCTGTGCTGGGTGTGTGAAGTGATGCTTCTGTTGAATTGAATTTACTGGTGCTGGTGGTGTGGTTGCAACTACAATTGATATTGTTGCTTCTGCTGGTGGCGATGCATAGTGATGGCCACAGCCCCAATCGTCGCTGGTTTTCTTGGTGTTGTTGTGGCTGTTGCTGTTGCAGCTGGTGTGTGTGGCACTGCTGCTGCCGTCGGCCTTCATGTTGTGGATGTTGTTGATTAAAATGTTGCTGCCGTTTATCGGGCGCATTTGTCGGAAATGGCTGCTTATGTTGTTCGCTTTGTTGTTGCGCTTGCTCGACACAGCGCTTTGTTGTCGCACAGTTTTGCTGGTGGTCATGTAAAAGCTGATGGAGCTGCTGCTGATGGCATTGCTGATGGTGGTGGTGGTGGCAGTGTTGTTGGTCTTGCACGTGGCTAGGCGCGCGGTCGCTCTTATCAGTGTGTTGCACGCTGTGTGTTCGTTGGTGTAACGGTGCTCTCTGTTGCCATGGGCTTACGCTTGTTTGTTCGCTGTTCTGCAGTCGTTGTAGTTCGGCGTGCAACGGCCCAATATCGCCATCGGCGCTGTGGATGCTCTCGGAGCTGTTTCTATTATTGTTTTTGCACTTTTTATATTTACTATTAACGGAGTTTTTGCAGCCAGCGATATTGTTAACCGCCGCATTCATTTTTAATTTAATCATTATATTTTTTCGTTGGAAAAGTTTTTCTGCGCGTTATTGTCGCTGTCGCTGTCGCTGTTGTTGGCGCCGCATGCGGCGTTGGCGTGCTCGTCGATTATTTCCTTCAAAACAAACAAACAAACACTCATTTATCGGTATATTTTCACGCTCCACTACATTTGATTACACGCCCTGCACGGCCCGCACTTTCATCGCGCTTTTTCCGCTTTTGCGGTTGCGTTGTTGGCGTTGTTTTGTGCAAATACTTTTTGCCAGGACAATGGCAGTCAATAGACATACACTCGCATATGTATGTGTGTGTGTGGCGAGCAAATAATAAATTAATTTATTTGTGTTTGCATTTGAGTCTGTAATTGTCGCCGTCATTGTCGCTGCATTTTGTTTAGTTTATCATTGCCGCGCATTGCTGGCGTGTTTATTTTAAATTTGTTTGTTCTCGATTTGCATTTGTTGTTGCCCTTCAACCTTTTACATTTTTAGCATTTTCCGCTTTGCGGCCTGCCGACAACAAATATTCGAATTGCTACATTTTTTAAATTAATTATGATTTGATAGTTTGAATTTAAGCTTGCTAACGGTAGTTAGGGGATATTGTTAAAGGATTTTTATTTTACGGTTAGACATAAGAGTATCGGGTAGTGTTCGGTACATATTTATATCGTAAAACTCAGTTTTAGAAAAATAGAAAAAGCAAATTTATTTCTCCAATAAAGAAGAAGAAGAAGTTTCATTTGCCAATGACATCGAAAAAATCTTCGGAAAACCCTAGAATATCCCAACTTATACGCTAAATCTACTTCTTACTGCATGTTTCCTGAGCTACTTGACTAGATTAGTATTGTCTTTTCTACGAAAATTCCAGGGAGAGTTACCGTTGGCTTAAATTGCGACTTGTAGTTTCGCTTGTAAGCGTTTTCATTCATAACTGTTCTACACACACACACTCACTCACAGGAGTATGTGTGAGTTTCGAACCACTAACACGTTCGCAAAGGCGCTCACGTGCGTTTATTTGCACCACAGTTGTTGGGGAGCAGCAAAGGTTAATTTTGTTGTTGTTGTTGCTGCCGGTGTTGCCAGTGTCAACGCGCTACGTGCACTGCGTTGCCGAGTGTAACATGTAATTCTTGCTTTCATATTTTGTTGTTGGTTTTCTATTCCTTTTTACCCAGCATTTTCTATTGTCCTATTCGATTGTTATTTCTGCCGGAAACACAGTTTGTTGTTCGCTATTTGCTGCGGGTGTTGATGTTGCTTTTTCTGCAGCAATGTTTCGCTTTTTGTTTCGGCTGCAATTTTTTCGTCCTTCCGTGCGTGGCGTTATTGTGCTGCAATATTTGTTGTGTAATTTAATTCAATGTTTGCTTTCTCTTCCGTACACCACACTTTCAATTAAACAACAATTGATGTAGTTTTCATTTCCTGTGCACTTGTAGTTGCCAGCTGGACATGGCCGGCTCACGCTCGCTGCGCTGCCGCCATCTATATTCTCTAAGTGACGCCAGGGAGGATACAGTTTTTCCAGTGCTTTGCGCTTCGCAGTCGCTTTGTTGATTTTTAATCTGAAACGGAAACAAAGTGCGACAATAAGTATTTATGAATTATGGCAGCGTTTTCAATGCAACAAATTAAAGTAATATTTTCAAAATATTGGCGAAAATCTGAATGAGAAATCGCCAAAATATTTTTAAAACATTAATATTCTATCAAAAGGGATTTGCAAAACAAAAATCCGAAAGTATTACATACTTTCGCAATTGTTATTATTTGCATGCGAGTATGTATAGAGAAATGGTAGCTGTGGTAGTTGAGTGGGCTGTGTATGCGTGTGGCGTTTGCCGAATAAGATACGAGCCAAATTTAGCACTAGAATATTTTGAGTGTGTTCCTGAACAACATAAGAGTCAGATTTTTGTAATACACACATAGTGCTTTCCACAGCAAACAGGAATATAGCTTGGAACTTTTTGAATCTAGCGCCCCCTGGTGGCGCCATCTATTTGTCGACTGATGCGTTAAAATCTGCCATCTTTATCGATTATCCGTGTGCCATTTCATCGATTGGAAGTGAAGTTATTGCGTTTTAAGTGTCAGTATGTTTGCGTTATCGGTGCGAAAATGAGCTTCGAACAGTGAGCCAACATTAAATTTTGATTTAAAATTGGTAAAACTTTTACCGAAACGTTTCAGTTGATGAAAAAAGTTGACGGCGATGATTGCCTATCCCGTATAAGAGTGCACGAGTGGTTTCTCGTTTTACCAGTGGTCGAAACTGTGCGTGAATTCATCTTACCAAAGTCATCATTGGAATTCATGGAAATGGAATTGAACATCTCCAAAACATTGATTTACCGCTTTTTGACCGAACATTTGGGCTTACGAAAGGTGTGTGCACGGTTTATTCCGCACAAATTGACTGACGACCAAAAATTGCTCAGATTCTAACATTCGAAGGATATCATTGTGGCCGATTATTTGACCAAAATTCACATTTTAACCACTAACCATTCCTCGTATACGCCTGATATGGCACCGTGCGACTTCTTCCTTTTCGGAAAAATGCATTTGCCCATGAAAGAAAAGCGTTATGCAGTCGTAGAAGGTATTCAAAAGGCTTGCACCGGCATACTAGCGGCCATACCGGCCAACGAGCTAAAATACTCGTTCGACATACTTTTGGACCATGCAAAAAGCTGTATTGAAGTAGAAGCAGGCCATTTTGAATAAAATATATTGATTTTTGCCACAAAAAAAACATTTTTTCTGTTTTTCTTTTAAAGTCCTTTTTACTTTGGAACGCACCTTGAATAATAAGCCTCCCTATGGCGTGGCCATTTATAATCTTTTTGACAAAATGGCGGTTTCTAAAACAAAAAACAATCGATTTTGACCAAAATTTCGGCTTTAAATTGTTTACAAAAAAAAATTATACTTATCGGCGAAAAGTAATCTTCATTGGGTTACTAAAAAATATATTTATGAAGCTCGTGTTAAAATTTGAGACTAATCGTTTTAGCCGTTTTCGAGAAAGGCTGGTCACCGACTTTAAAATGACCATTTTGAGAAAAATGCGTTTAAGGTTCGGCCTTGTACTTCCAAGCACTCTGAAACACTTTTCAAATTTGCGTGTAATTTCGAAAATATTCTTGGGAGTGATATGATATTTGCTACCGACAAGTTAAAATTTGTACTTAAAAATCTTTCGGTGAAAAAGTATATTTGGAATTAAAATTTGAAAACCTATTTTTTATTCCAAAATTTATTGAATTGCGATATCAAAATTAAAAACTAAAAATATATAAAATCATTTGTATAAGTTTTTCGACCACTGCTCTGATGTGTTTAATATGACGGCTATGTGCCAGCTCTGTTTAAAATGGTAGAATATGAAGTACCCAAGCGCGAAGAAATGTATTGACGGGGTTAATTTTTTCAATGTAGTGTTTGGGATTTAAAACTTGTTTTCTAATTGGCGTGTTTTGGGATTAACAAGCAATAATATTAATTAATTAAATGATAGTTGGATTATACATATTTGCAATCGAGCCTCCAGATAAGAATTTTTCTTTTTCAGTTTTCCTTTTTTTAAAAATATAGTATTATAGTTTTTTTAAACAAGGATTTTGGAGAAGATGGAGAGCATTAGCGTTGTCAGAATCATACAATTTGTTATAGAGAAAAAGTAAGCCAAAATCATGTTACGTATACGCCACAGCCGCCCAAACCTTTTGTTTAAAAGTGAAACATAATTATCGTACGCATAAATCCACTTTACTATAATAAAACAAAGAAATAACCTCTCTTGGAAAACAAACTATTTGCGGCACTTTGAGAGCAATAACTTAATTTGGCCAGCCATAAAATTGTTTACGTATACTCTTGCAATACTCCGCCATTATGTTGGGGAAAGCTGTAAAAATTAATCAAGATTACGCGCAAAAAACACAGACAAAAAGCCATTACACATAATGACTACATTAATACAATTATTGTCATTGCAGCCACAAATGCAGATGTCAAATGTTTTGTGAATGGCGAGCGCCGGCGGCGAGTTGAAAAATCCGATAAATGAATGCGCACAATTTAAAAAATGTTAATGAAAATAATTTACACGCGCTTAAGTGTCAACACACGCACACACACGCGAGTGTGGCGCTTGTGTGTGTGCCAAAGTAAAAACAATAAATCAAATAGGGCAATAAGCAAACATTAAACAAGTGCATCATTAAAACATCAATTATCAAAGTAAACAAAAGTGCAAAAGTGTGTGCGTAAATAAATCGACAGACACGCGTGCGTCCGATTGTGAGCGCTTAATAGCGGTATTTGTTGCACATTGTCGCTGCGCTGCGCTGCTGTTGTAGTATTTAGTTCGATTTTCTGTTGGCGGCGGAGAGGCCTCGGCGCTGTAAGGGTGTGTACAGCAACAGAGAAAACACAACAGCAACCACAACAGTTAAAATCCAAATAAATAAAATAGCAAAAGCGCTGAAATACTTGATTGAGTGGCAGCGAAATGAAAAGTAAATATTAACGATTGAAATAAATCTGTGATGGCAGCGACGCATGTGGCGGCAGCGCCATAAATTGCTCACACATCTTTTGTATTAAAAGCGTTGATAGTTAATGAGTTTTGTGTGTGTAAAATCCAACGTTCAGTCGGCACCAGTAAAAAGTGTTTACACAAAAGGATATATATTTTTTTAAATCAAAACTTTGTAAAACACACAAGTTTTTGAGCACTTTTGATACTAAAACAAGGAAAAATGTGCGGCTTCACCGAGGACGTAATGCCCTTCACAAGTGCATTTTTTGTAGCATAAGAAGGTTTAAAAACATATTAATTTTAATTTTGATCGACCAGTTTGGATGGCAATGATTTTATATATTAATCCGATATGTACATATATATTTTATAGGGTTTACGAAGTATTCTTTTGGGTGTTATGAGCATCTGAGCAAACTAAATGCGCCCTGTTCAGAGTATAATGACTACAAAAATCATTGAAAATTTCTCAAGCGTTTTTGAGACTTAAAGTGTTTTGGGATGCGTGTTTATTTGATATTTCAAATAGTTCACTTCATAAAAATTTACCAATTGCCTGTACCTAAGTAAAATCTGAACTTTCCGAATTGCGACGGCGAAATAGCGAAAAAAAGAGAAAACGCGTGCGGATTCGATTGCGGCCAAATAACAATATCTTTCTTTATTTTAGCAACTAGATGACTTAGCCTAAATCTTAAAGCTAACGGGAAAAAACAGTTGGAATGGAATTATACAGGTATGTACAAAAAGAGGTGAGTAGTTCATTTTGTTAACTTATAGTAATAGATTAAGGTAAGTATATATAACATTATTAGGGTAAGTATACAATACTAATATAATTCAATATTTATAATTTTTTATAATTCATTTTTCTTCATTTTAGTTTTAGGTTTAAATATATATTTTGTCGCTTGACGCAACAATCATTTTTCAGTTTTTTTTCCCCCTCTTAAATAATGGAACACTTAAAATTTATGAGATTTCATATTGGATACCCTAGTTTTATAGCAAGTTGATGTCTGATTGCTTACTAAAAATCCTACCATGCCGCTAACCCATTACCATATTGATGTCTTCTGCAAGAAGCAAAAATCTTATAATTTTGGGTTGAGGTTAGGCGAATCTAGAACTAACATGTATTTTTTTAATATCTGAAAATGATATTTACTTCACACACCTTAGATGCCTTCTTATCGTAAAAGTTCCTCATGCTTAACGAAGAACTGAATAGTGTATGTTATATCACTAATTACTATCTAGCCAACCCTTTCTAAATGAACAACCTTTATTTAAAAAAAAGTAAATATTTTGTTAAATTTTAAAGGTTTTTTCATGTTGAGCTAGCAAATGGGTCATAAGGAGCAGCCTAATTTGAAATATTCTTTCATCTAACATTTTCCCCAACCAAAAGTTTTCAACTGATTATATGAACCTCCCAATAGTACCACCAGAGAAGCAGGTAATTAATTATATTTAAAAAACAAATACTTTCCACACTCATTATTTTTAGTCTGCGAACTATTAATTATAACCCTTTTTGAATGTCACGAACAGTCCTGAACAACTGAAACCTCAAAGGCATAGTCCTACTACCTAACAACTTTTGCTTATTATATTACTAACTCCAAGAGCGTCGTGCAACTACACACGCACACACACACTTATATGTGTGTAGAACGTCAAACAACAACTACAATTTAATTTAAGGGACACACTTTATCTCCATACTTTAGTTTTATTTTTCCAGTGACTAACATGTCGCCATTAAAATGAGGAAAGATTACAAGCGCATATCACAAAGACAGCACAAAGCACTAACTTTTGCTGTGTAATTGATGGAAAGTATGCAAAACAAAGAGCAGAATAAACTAGCGTCCCAAACCATACCAACAAAAGCCTTGCATTCAGGAAATTTGTACACGTGTTGCGGGTTTCGGAGTAGTGGGCGGTCAAGCGGTCAGTTTGTGTAGGTGGGCGATGCAGAGCGCCGACATGTGTGCAAACAAACGACGACCCACCGCCACCGCACTGCACGCCGCGCAAACAAACATCGAGAAACGTCCACTAACGTTGCTCATACGCCACGTCCACCCATGCCGCCCTTCGAGCATTCACTTACTCATTTACGCAAATGACGTGACTGAACAGGGTGGCGCTGTAAGTGTGAATATATATCTCTGATCATTAGGTACTATTTTGAAATGGTTTAGCCTTTAACCTCAAGGTAAGAAGTCCCGGTAAGTACCTGTTCCAGGAATACTCTATCAAAATTTAACTTTAGCGTCTGCGTTTATAACAACCAAAGTTCAACTCAAAATAAAAACGTTGTAACTTCTAAAATAAAATTATTTGAGTTTATTTTTCTGAGCCACCCTTTACTAAATAGCGAATGATTATGCACATGTAAGGCTTGTAAGTGGTAAAAGTATATATGTCAAAATGTGTGTGTGTAAGTATAAAATCCTATTGTATTTGCTTATTTAAATGGTAAAGTGACAAGTGGTTGGACTGGGTAAACTACTGGTAATGACATTGACAGTATGGAAAGTGATGGGAAGTTGACTGAGATGTGAAAGTAGTGGTGACTTTTACCATTTTTAAAGAAATAATGTTGCCTGTTCATTATTATTTTCTTTCAATTTTAAAACTCACAAGTCAAATTTGATAACATACACACATTCATATTATTCTCATATTTTGATAAAAATTGTTTTTTAAGAATATTTTATTTTAAAAGCGATAAAATCAAACTGATTGACTTAGAATATAGAACTTTTCAAACATTCAGAAATTTGCTATTGCGCATTCCTTTATCTAATTATAAACACATAAGAGTTGTATTCATTTTTCCTTCGCTTTGTTTTGATTTTAATGGGGCGCTAAAATTAAAATGTTAACGAGATTAATGAACTAATTTCCTTTGGTTGGATTAACAAACTAAACTCATTAATATCTAATGAATATAAAGTTTAGTTGTAAGGAAAAGTTTCATCATTTATTACATAACCAAATGAGGTAGTAAATACAAATGGATATTTATGAGTGATAAATGAACAATAAAATTTGAATGTGGTATCAGAATGCAAATGTATATATACTATATATTTATATACATATGTATACAATATATACATTATTTTCCCATAGTGTCTAGATGTTACAAAGCGCCTCGTGTGCGTAGAGGCACGGTTTACAAAATCTATTATCCAATATTCTCGCGGCTCAGTTAGCGTTAAACACGTTTTCCCAAAGATAGGATTTTTAAGTTGTAGCACAGTTAGGACAGAAGTATAGAAAAATCAAATATACAAAATATGTAAACTGCCATTGAATTACAAGACATCTGGTAGTGTTTAGAAATAACCCTTTTCGCATTTTTTTTTTCCAATTTTTTACGGGCTCGTTTAGCCTAAAAATCATCATCAAAAAATCACTTTTTTTAAAATCACTTCCAACTTGTCAGATTTTCACAATCTCAAGGCTTGTGACTAGTCATAAATATTAACTTAATTTTATTTTCTTTTTGTTTTAAGATCTAAATAAAGCTTAACTCTATTGTTACCTCAGTCGCATATGCAATTTTCTGCAATCCATCGTCAAAAATAGCTTGAAAATGTAGTGAAGGTTAAGTGTATATTTTTGGAAAAATTACCTAAAATCTAATTAATTCTAAATCCAACATACAATGGAGTTTAAATTGAATTTGTTATTTTTCCGAAGTGCCGCATTTAGGACATGTACGTTGTCACATTGAACATTGAAAAAAATTAAATACTCGATATTTTGTAAAAATTCTCAGATAATTGAAATCATATTTTGTAAAGAAATTTGATGCCACTTTTTTGTAAACTCTTCAAATCTGCAAGGACATCAAGTTCCACTCGAGAAGGACTACAATTATACACACCTTTTTCAATTTCCAGAAACGATGTTATTATTTTGCAGGTTGTTTTACTAACTCTAATTTCAGAAATTTGCATTTGGATTTTTATGATTTCACGAAATTATGTGTGTATACATGCGCGTTTGTTGTTGCTGTCTGCGTACGTGAAAAGCACCTGGGCATTTTTCTATTGTAGCCCGCAACAACTTCCTAATGAACACCTTCGCACACACTTATTGCCAAGGCTCTTCGTCCTGCTGCTCGCTTTCCCAAAAGCTTCCGTCTCACTAACACACTACGTCAAAGCGTCAGCACTGAAATTCTTAACCACTAAATGAGGCAACTTTTGCAAGCGTGTGTGCTGACTTATAACTGCAGGCCGCAATATATAAATACGGCACTACGAGTATAATATTGTATGCCACCACCAGTTGCCACCAATTATCAAACAAACTTTCCGAGTTGTGTGTGTGTGTGTTTGTCGTTGGCTATGTAATTGTGCGAGCATTCACTTGGCCGTGCTGTAGTAGATACATCACTTGGCGGCGGTCTCCTGTAATCAACATATTTGTATGCCCGGCATGCGCCGACGATTTTCCTGCCAGTGTAGGGGCAGGGGCCAGCACAAGCTGTTCCTAACCCAAATGTGAATTTGAGTATTTCTCCCGCCAGCAGTCGGCATTTCTTTTGTCGTTGTGATCACATTCAACATAAGTTTCTTTGTGTTCCGGTTGCTCCTTAAATGCTTGTAAATAAGTGTGAAGTAAGCTCCGTGTGTTTGCCTTCTAGACATCTCAGCGCAAACACTTTGTTCCCTCCAACTTGCTGGCAGGATGTGTAGTGCTGTATGTGGGTGCATGTGTTAGTTGTGTGTGGATGTGGCATTGCCTTTTGGTGCAAATAACAATTATGGTTGCTCGGTTTGCTCGTCGGGTTTGACTGCTCGCCCACGTCACAATGTTGCTGGTTTCCCAATGGAAATTGCTTGTTTGTTTTTGTGGTTGCCTTTGTGTGTATTTATTCACGTATTAATCATATATCTCAAATTTATTACTGCGCGCCTGAGTTAGTGTGTGTGCAATGTGGTTACACTTAAACAAGCATTATTAGGTGGCGGATGGAATGTCGATTTGGCTTCTTGTTCGGCGGCGGCGCCTCAATTTTCGGTTTACTAAGTTATTCCGAAAGCGTGGCTTACATTTTCTAAATGGGTTTCTTTTAAATTCATTTGCCAGAACCCATTCAATTAGGGAGACATTAATTTTCGAATCACTGAATTGGATGCACCAATTCTTCTTTGAATTCCCGTACATAATGGAGGCTGTTGAAATTCGTTTAGTGTGAGGTTTCAAAGATATTGGTGCAGATTACACTTTTTGAACATTGATCACATATTTGTACTTACTACTAAAAATGGAATTATGCTGTATTTCTCTACAACTAAGGACGTCTGGTTTCCTTGTACTGTTGCTAGAAATTGATTTACCGGTTTAATAAAGCTTTTATTTTGCTTGAATTCCATTATATTGGGTAGTCGAAAAAGTCTTTTCGTATTGCTCATTAAATTTTAACTTATCTTGTACTATTTTGGTCCATCATTTTTTCGCTAGAAACTTTACGGAATCGAGCGAACCATTTTTGTGCTACACATCGCCTCCGTAAACTTCACAAATTTCATTGGTGGCTTGCATGGCATTCTTTCCTTTTTTATATAAAAATTTCAAAATATAGCGAATTTCTTCTTTATTTTCACTCATTTTTGAACAGCTATACCTTTTTTCAACTTTCCCAAGTTAAATTTTTTTTGGTTAAACGAAGCTTAAAATCTCAACTTTCCAACACTATATGGTATGACACAATATGTTTGGGAGCACTGGAGATATACGACTTCAACGACACTTATTAACAAAATACGAAAAGACTTTTTCGACTACCCAATATTTTCATAAATAATAGTTTTCATACAATTTGTTCATCCATCAACTCACGATAGTTATTGGAAAGAGGTATACTCTTTAAGATTTAATAAATTAAGTAAACATGTACATTTGTGCTATGAAACTTGCTAGCAATTGCCGGGCTTCCTAGAATACTTCAAAATAAGGTAACAAACATACCTTATATGTGTATAATTAATATAAACCCGAGAAATGCATGGAAATACTTTAATGTCTTCTTCAAGAAAATTACATTTTCTATGAGCGAGCTGCAGCGATGACTGAAAAGTACGCAAACAATGCCTGCAATAAATGCATACACCCCTTCATAAGCATATGCGCACATCCACCCTCGTATTCGGGCTTGCTTACTGGCACAGCTCAACTTCGCATCAACTTACTACTGTCTCATATGAAAGTTTATGAAGTGAATTAAAGCAAAGTTTCCGTGTCTTAATTAAGTGGGCATATGAGTATGCAAATAAATCACTCACACGCCAAAACACTCTGTTAGTATGTGTGTGTATGTTATTTCACCCACACTTTACTGATGTTTATGTACAGCGAAGCATGCGCCTGCATATCATAAACTCGCACGCAGCGACTTCCATGCCAGTAAACATGCCGACGTTTCACACACTTGGGTTTCCAAATTAAATTTTTTCTTCAGCTTTGACTGCAGTTCCTCTTGTCGGTTACATAAGCATGTTTTCTTGCTGTTATGAAAGGTTTGGGAATAACATAATACGTCCAAACAGCTTGAGCTTCTTTAGCATCTCGATTTGTTGTGAAATTATTATAGAAGAGTACTGTAGCAAATACAGAGAGAATATGAGCATACACACTCTTTGAGAGCGGTGCTCGCTTTTCTCGTCTCTAATCGATTTTGTATTGTTCGAAATAAATAAAAGACTGGTAAATCCGTGCTTCTCAGAACTCTCTGTAAAACCGTAGAGTTCATGAAAATTTTAACTGAAAGCTTGTGTCATGAAGATAAGGTCCAGCGTGCTGTGTAAAAGCACTTGATCCAACCCAGTAATGCACACAGAGTGAGTGCTGCAGAGTGTACGAAACTTTCAATTACTACGTAAACCGTTATGTTGTAAAAGTTAAGAGATTAAATAAAAACAATTTTAGCATTGCAATTTATGGGCCTGTGTGTGTGTGTGTGGGCATGCATGGGCATTTACCGATACCTTTTAAGCCACATGTTAATGCAATTTTGGCCGCGAGCCAAATTAAATTCCGGTCATTTCAGGCCTCACCAAGAGAATGTCATGCCCGAGCACACACACACACACAGTAATATAAGTGCACACACACACACGCTGGCTGCAAGCGCCGCCATGTCAGCGCTGCCATTTTTCGTTTTGTGGTAGTAAAGTGTACGAACATAACAGTACATGGCATGTTTTCAGGAAAATTCCGCATTGTTACGAACAATAACGAAAAAAGTCGCACTGCACGCACATCGCACTCGTGCATATATACCCTACATGACATAACATTACAGACTAAGCAACACTTTCAGAGATATGTGGCCGTTTTGGGTAATAATGCACCAGCGCACACGTCGCTACAGTCGCGTGCAAGCATTGTGCCTCGTACTTAGTTGGTGGCATATGCCTGGCATGCTGATACATTTTATGTTCATGCATTGTTTTTTACCAAAATTATGATTATATAATATATGTATGTATATTAATACCATATCGACAGCATACCCATATAATAGAGGAAGCCCGATTTCATGACCTTAGAACTCCAAAGAAAAATAAAACAATACTTGGGAAGGTATGCCAGCTAATAGCGATGATGTGAGAGACTCGAATTTATTTCATTCTTATTCACAAAGCTGGGCCTTTCGCCCCCTTGGTGAGCATATACTTGAGCTTAAGTTCACTTTGGCGAGTCCAAGAAATGTACAACTTCCATATCTGCAAAAAATTTAAAGCTTTCGTTACATTTCCAATAGAATAGTTGGTGCGGCGGCCCTAATTTTCAGCTTTATTTCAGTTTGAACGACGTCGGCATAATAAGGGGTGCTTTTCGCTTAATAATGCGCACCCTGTGTGGCAAATAAAGAGAGGTACAGCGTGAATGCAATAACGTTGCAAAGTAAATTCATGCGGTCTTCATTCTGCGAAATTTGTTGCAATGTTAATAAACGGAAAATGAAATTGAAATTGAAAATAAATTGAAAAAGTGGTCATCAAAGCGATGCTAGTTAAAAAGAAATAGCTGCAACATATCAGTGGTGGCGGTCTACGCGCACAATAAAAGCCTACACACACACACTGGTGCACGGGAGCAAAACACGCATTTAGGTTGTGCAATCAACTTTTTAATTAATGTACATTCCGTGTAAACTTGCAGCTTCATCATCTAATGCAGGCCAGCCCAGTCGCAGCAATTAACGAAGTGTGTTATTGGTATATCAACTGCTGCTGTTGCTGCGCTGGTTTCAGTGGCAGCCAGCGCGTCAAGGTAAATAACAGTATTGATTTTTCTGCATATCGTTGTGTTTGTATGTATATGTGCTTGGTGTATGTGCCATAACGGTGACATTGCAACAATGACGCCCACTTTGGAGGCGGTAATGAAAATCAGCAGCGCTTTCCACCACCTGAATGAGTACGTTGCCTGCTGATGCAGTGACAGCATCGAAAGCAGAAGCGTAATAAAGATGACTGCGGCAACCGAAAGCGTCTTGTCCGAGGCACTGCGATATTATCTCGTAAAAAGTGCACTTTATTAGTCGCTTGACCCACTTAATGCGATAAACGTAATGAGTGAATCAATGAAGTGCAGTGCTGCCGGCGACGGTGGCGTCTGCATCAATTAATGCTTTGACGGCAACAACAGCAATTAAGCATAATAGCTTTAGTGGCCGTCACACAAATATTGACCGTGATAAACCAAACACTAATGAAGCTCATTACGAAATTAGCGCGAAAGACAGTGAGGCAGCTTTAAAACGTTTTGTCGGCTCAACAATTCGAAATGTTGATAAGCCTATCACCGGTTATAAAAGCACACCAGAAGATAATTGGACTTAAGTGGTTTGGCCTGATAATCATCGCAGCATTGGAAAAGCCTGTTGATAGTAAGACAACTGAACATAGTTGGTGGTGGCGCGTCATTCGGTGGAAATTTTTGTTTTCACTTGGTTGACTGGAGAGTCCACAAACGTTAATCCGGCGCAAAACTAGTCAGTTATAAAATTAAACCATTTGCGATTTTTTATGTTGGGAATAATATAATATTTGGTTTTATATAGGAGCACCAAAGAGCAGCTAAATTGAAAACTAACGAAGTCTTAAATTTATGATTCGCTTTGAAATGTTAGAAATTTGAGCCAAAACCATTCACTACATATTTTATAGCACTGACATTTGGCAGCGTTAATCCGGATTAATTGCATTAATCTGGACTAACTCAGGAGTTTGTGAAGATAACTCCGTTGCTAACTCACATTTAATCCTCAAAATTTAAGAGAGTTAGCTGCATTTTCGTTGGCAACATTGTTAAAAATATCCAATTTTAATATATTGTGAATGAAAATCAAGCAACATTGACAACGGTTTTTTAAATTTTCAATAACAAAACAAGAAGTTTTATGTTATGATGTAATGTTATAACGCAGTTTTCAAAATAACGTGTTGATATGTTTTTGTAATTAGAAATGGTTTTGCGAAAATTGGTCGGCTAACAACCGCAATGTTTATCTCCTTCCCATTTTCATTGAAAATATTATAAAAATGACAATCAGCTGTTTACGAGGGTTTCAAACTCTCATAGCTGCCGTCTGTCACCAAAAAATTTGAATCAGATTAAGTGCGCAGTTAAGCCGGATTAATGCGGCCGTCTGTCAAGGCTATTACGGGTGCCGTAATATTTCTTAAAATAATGTTCTTTAAGAAGATTAAAATTGTTATATAGGGTAGACGAAAAATTCTATTCGTATTTCTAGCAAAATTCAACTTTTTTTATTTATTTATAATTAACTTTTATGAACCAAATATGTACCATTTTGGTCGACCACTTTTTGCAACTTTTCCGCTAGAGACATTATTCCATCAGTGTACACTTTTCTGGCTTCTTGGTGAAAAACTGCAACAAGTAATTTTTATAGGCTTCTTTTGAAGCCAACTTTACTCGATTAAGGGATTTCTGCATTGACCGAAGCAAATGGTAGTCCAATAGTGCAAGGTCAGTGCTATATGGTGGATGCATCAAAACTTCCTAGTTTTTGCCGAGTCATCAAAAATCTGTGTGGTCTAGCGCACATTATTGACGTATTTGAAAATTTCAAAATATATATCGAATTTCTTCATTATTTTCTCTCATTTTTGAAAATTTACAAAAAGCGCAGAATTTCAAATGAAAATGAATAAATAAATTGACAAAACAAATTTATCACGTTTTTCTCGCGATCCAAGCTGAGCCACAAAAGACCATATGACAATTGCAGATATCACCAAGCGCCATTTCTTCCTCTTTGTGCCGCAAGCCATTGTGGCGATTTTTTATATCACTTAGCGTCCTTGTTGAGCAGCGACTTAGTGTGTTTTTGTGAAAAGGCAAATTAAATTTTTAATAAAAATGAAAAGTAAATACCAAAAAGTCGGGCTTATTTCCATTCATCCGTCTACTGTTGGCTTCTCCGTAATTTTATGCTTACAAGCGCTGCCATTTCCGTTCGCATTTCAATAAGAATAACAATAATAATAATTTCGAGAAGAATTATTACAGCAATAGCCCACACTGCTTTGCAGTAAAGCCGCGGCAAGCGCGGATTTTCGACATTTTTGTTTTATTTTCTTATTTTTGTGCTGCTTTACAAAAAATCATTGGGAAATTTCCACTTTCGCTGGCTGTTGCTGCGCAATATTACCGTTATTATGTCGCTTGGGCTTCAATACAATATGCTCTTTGTATGCATATCTATGTCGCGCAGTGTAGTCGTCGAATGTTGCCACGAGTAGTATTTATGGTGAGGCCGCGTGTTTGGAGGTGTGGATTGCTTTAAATTTATTTGTAAGTGTAAAAATAAAATTTCAATAAATCATTTCCGCAGAGAAATGTGCATGACACCAGTCGGGCGCCAAATGCCCATACCTTATATATGTATGTGTGTGTGTGTGTGTACGATATGTTAAGCGGAGCGCAGAGTCTGTGCGGAAAGCGCTGCTTCCACCATTGTTGTGTTCACAAAACATATAGAATGCAGCAGGAAGTCAGCAATTGTAGACCAAAATTCTTACCATAACTTGTGTCAGTCGGAGCAACAACAACATGAGTACAACAAAAGTGACAGCAATTGTAGCGAACCCAGAGCCGTGTTGGTGAGCATTTCACGCAACAACAACAACCAATGCATGTAACGATATTGAGGATAACCAGCAGCAACAACGCGCCCAACAACAATAGCAACGCTGTTAGCCAGCAGACTAGCGCAGCCGGGCCGTTCTTCCTGGTCAATGAAACGGGAAACGTTGAAATATTGCTTGACTTGGCTTTTGCGCAGCCAACACTGCGGCGCAGGCGTGCGGGGCAAATCAAAATGATAACAGCGATGCCATGCGAGCAGGCAGTGTGGTTATGCGGAAATTCGCTCGTGGATGCCTGTCGAAGCGCCAACGGACTGCATGGAGCGCCAGGCCGGACACTCATTGCGGGCAGCAACGGAAGTGTTGTGTGACAATTTGTAACATGTAGCAGCAAAATTAGGGAAAACTGTCAGCGGGTGCGGGGTGAGGAGGCCAACATAACGGCGACTGTGTTGACTATTGCCAATGTCGAGCGACAAGAATATGCAAATTGAAATTATAAATAAAATTGCAAGATTTCGCAAAAAACAGAGAGGGGCAACCAACAAGCAACAAGCTGCAGACAACAAGCAGCATGTACACAACGAAAAAGGCATTCATGTCGGAAAATGCTTTGTATCCAGCCATCTGGATTATACACACAGCCATTTCAGTGCAAATGTCGCAATATATATTTATTTGTGTGTGTGTATGTAAATATGCCTGTTAACATGCAGATTTTATTTTATGCGTTACTCGTTTTTATCTATTATTTATTTCACGGATAATGCCGCGCAATATTTGTTAATAATTTAAGCTTTTAATTTGAAAGTTCGACATTTGCGCAACGGTAAATTCAATTCGCAGCTGCGTTTTACTTATTTATACGGCGCTAAAATTTGTTTATTTGTCATTTTCTTTTGGGCTTTCAACAAGCCATTATTTATTCAAAAGCTGTCTTTGGGGACTTTAAAGCTAACAAATTGTTGTGGAAAAAGGCGCATGCATGCATTACAGAAGCCATAAATCAATAGTCACATGCTATGTGTACACTGAAAAATATGTTTTGAAATAGCGGATGAAACCACAAAGATATTCGTGAACGTAAGGATAAGCTTTAAAGCACCTAAAGTAGTGGCAAGTAAATCTTGTTTCATGAAGAACTAATACTAAGCAAAGGAATATCTGAATTTTTCTATATTATTCGATGTCTTTTCCATTAAATTAGTCTGTCTCTCAGATTGATAGAAAGTCAGTTCATTAACAGTTTTCAATAAAATGATTTTTTCAGGTACGCATAACTGTTCGAAATTACTTTTTTTAGCGCTTATACTTTACTATGCGATATCCTTCGATCGCTTTTTAATGCGCCTTTTTTTATTGGAAAATATTGGGTTGTCGAAAAAGTCTTTTAGTATTTTGTCAATGGATGTCGCTGCAGTCGTATATCTTCAGTGCTAGCAATCACATTGAGTCATGATATATATACAAGTATGTATATAGTGTTGGAAAGGTGAGATTTTTGGCTTTACTAAAATAAAAAAAAATTGAATTCGGGGAAGTTGAAAAAAAGTTACAGCTGTTCAAAGATGAGTGAAAAAATGAATAAATTCTAAAATTTTGTATAAAAAAGGAGGAATGCCACGCAAGCTACCAATGAAATTTGTGAAGTTTGCGGAGACGATGCTGTATCAGTTCGTGTAGCACAACAATGATTCGCTCACTTCCGTTCTGAAAATTTCGAAATTTCGATTTACACTGATGGAGTAATGTCTGTAGCGGAAAAATGGTAAAAAGTGGTCGACCAAAATTATACATATATTTATTTATTAGTATAAATATAAAAAAATAAGGTGACCTTTGATTAGAAATACGAAAAGACTTTTTCGACTGCCCAATATATATTTTTACTACCCCCTCGGACTGCTCTGACCATCAATATCTTTGAACCCGTTCGTAGATTTGCTTAGAAGGTTCGAAGAAGTTGTGTAAACTATTTTTCTCAGTGCATGCCACCACGGCGTATGCGTGCTATTTGTTTCGCCACAAGTGTTTGCGCAAAATAGCGCGACGATAATGTCTTGTAGTAAGCCGAGGAATGCATGATTCAAACGGAAAAAAGTGTGCCACCGAAATATATTGTATGCGAAAAAATAAAAACGTTTATATAAATGCCACATTTCCTCTGTACGCTGAAACTTGCCAGCCAAGACATGCCACCTATGCCAACGTCTACTGTCGCAAGCGGAAAGTGTGCCGAGGAGTCGGTTGCCCCGCTGCTGCTACGACTGACACAATCACATATTTGCTAACTTGAATGTGTTACAATTTCCGGCTCAGACAAATATGCAAACACATTCGCAGTTACACGCTGGTATGTGACAATGGCAAGCAGCGGAAATTCAAACAAAATAACACTTTTTATTTGTGATTGTATGAGCCTTTAAGTGCCAAAATTTATTTATGTTTATTATGGTGGCGAATGAGCATGAACTCACTCACCCAAACACCGCTGCAGTGTGTGCCACAAGTGAAGATACAAGCAGTGAAGGCTGCTCTTTATGCGCCAGCGCGACGAGGGTGAGCAGTGTACGCTGTTGGTTTCCGTTTGGCTGGTTTATGGCGTTTCGTTCTTTTTCTATAACAGCTTAGTATGCAAACATTAGCATCCTTGTGTACACATTTTAGCGCAATATAATTTCGGCGTGTGAATATGCATGACAATGACATTTAGACGTTTAGTGCCCGATTCTACGCTGTACTTGGGAGCCTTCCCGCTGTTCTTAATTCATTTTTATATTTCTGGAGTCGAATTAGCATGGCTTTAGTGAAAGTTCCCAAAACTGCGGTTATTAGGATTTTCTGTTAAACTGGAAGGCTGGAATTTTGTTGCAACTTTCACAAACGACTTTTTGCTATTGCAGGGGAAGAATGTACCTTAAGGAAATTAATGATTCTAGAAATTTGTAACATTATAGAATCACAAAAGAAGTAATGTCCCTGAACAGTCGCTACAATACAACAATAAGAAAGTGGAATGTAATTCATAGATCTACTTTATATAGGAGTATATCGTTACCTAAAATTCAGAACAACGAATCATCAAAAAAAATTCAAATGAGAAGTGATCTACGTAATTTTGCATTTTAGGTGACGATGTGTAGTGAAGGTAAACTTTATTACACTTTTAAACTCTTGCAACATGTTGCATATGTATATATATATATCTATATATATATACATATGATACATAAAGGATCAGGACAACGAAACGAGTCGAATTCAGGGTAACCGTCTGTATGTTCATCCGCACAAACGATAACTTGAGTAAGCATTTAGATATCCTGATAAAACTTGGTACACATGTCCCTTGGTACCCAAGAAGGAGTGAATATTTTGATGGGCGCCATTGATATATTGCCATCGAAAAGCTATAAAATGCAATAACTACACTCCACAATAGGACAGAAGGCCATTATTTGATGCAACAAACGCAAAACCGTCCCCAAAGCAGTTATGTAAAAATGTGTGAAATCAGACTATAACTCCCCATAAGGTTTTGTAAGAAACCATTAAAAGAGCGCCGGCGTCGAATTTCAATGAAGGGTATTTCACCCCCACATTTAGGTAAAAGCCTATACCACGGAACCTACTATACCGATTAAAACCAAATACGGTTGGTAATATTATCTTGACTTTTCGACATTACAGTGTGAAAATGGGCGAAATGGAATAGAAAACACGCCTACTCTTGCCAAATATATTGTGGAAATTCGAAAAGAGTATTCTCCTGCTTTAATCCTTGCAATTTGAGAGAGTATTTCATAATATTTCGCTTACATAAACTAAATGAGACATCATCAACCACATGTACTAGTCATTTCTAATTATCTAATAATTTAAGTAATGGATAGTTATTTCCGGCGGTGCAGATGCGCGCAGAATGGGGCTGGCAGATAGAGAAGACTGCAGGAAATGTTTAGGGCAGGGCACTAGGGAAACAATGGAACATCTCTTTTGCATTTGTTTCGCATTAGCAAGACTACGCTGTAAGCATCAGGGGTCCCCACGGTATTATACACAGGAAGAGGTATCGAGAGTGAGGCCGCAGAGTCTGTTAAAATTCGCGACAAGCGTAGGCCTTCCATTTTAATTCACCCTAACCTTATTATTTCCTTCCTAATTATATACCAAATATTAAATTTGAAGTTCAGAGTCACTTTAAGTATATTTTTAATAGAATTTTGTTCAATTAATATTTGTATGTATTCGTATTTTACTCTTCTTAAGATTCCGGTTGAGTGCTTATACTTGTAATGTTCTCAGCATGCGTGGCATAAAACAATTTTTATTAAAATAGACAGAAAACCAATTTCCTGAATTTTCGCCGATTCAGTGCCTTTGACGTCCCTTCTTGTTAGTTTCGACTTTGTTGTTTAATTATGAGAGCAAAAAGTGCCGTTTTAAGTGACGACAATATTGGCGACACATTTCGACGCATGAATAAATAAACTCAAGTCAATCGAGAGTTCTTTCCAATGCGCACTAACTCATATTTGTACATACATATATACATATGTACACTTGTATGTATGTGTGTGCTCATTCGAAAGTCACATTTTACGCAGGGCGCTGCCGCAAATGGAAAACATGCGTGCGACGGTTGGGCGCTTTTTGTTGGTTTATTGGGGCGGCGTGCGCTTGGATGTGTGCGTGTTCAATCGTGTGTGGGCACACTGCCGTTGTTTGCTCCTATTTCATGCCATTTTGTATTATTAGAATTATTATTGTGCTCAATAAAATGATTTATTTTGACATATTTGCCACATTATGTGGCATGTGAGAAAAGGCGTGCAGCATATTTGTATTGCTGGCAGCCAGCAGCGTTGCCTTTTTGTTTGCGGCCTTTTGTTTTTCTTCAATTTTGGAGACAATTTTATTATTTCGTTTGTGCTGCTTTCGTGAATTGTTTACATAAAAAATTGTAAACGGCAATAATAAATAAAAAATGTGTCTGCTTTTGGGGCGGCAAGGATATGCAATTTATGTGAAAAGTTAAAATGTTCTTCAGCCATTTTACGTCTGACTCGCACGTGTTTTTCACTCGAGCGTAATATTGTTCGTCGTAAAAATAAGCATGTATTTATTTTAATTTAAAATATAATAGAAATGGATGGGTCTCAGTTGGTGGAGTGTCACGCAGACTGGTAAAAACGGTTTTATGGTGGTTTGCCGTTAGCCAAGTTGTAATTTTATTTATGTTTTATGCTCATTTAAGGACTGTGCAACAACTTCTCAACCTATTGCCCAAACCTCTCTCCACAAAGGAAAGAAGAGCGCTTTAATAACAAATATCAAACACTCTTCTGGTCTGTAGAAACGAAAAGCTACAACACTGTTGCAGAAATTGCCAAGATCACTTTGTTGTGGTATTGTACTATAACACAAATTTTAGTTTTCAAACGCAATTTATTCATAAGCGTTGCATGCTTCAGCGTCATTCTCTTTCTGCATGCTACACAAATTCACAATAAAATATTAAAACTGTTTGTTGTTGCCACATTGTGGTGCTGGACTTGAGTGCATCATTTGTAGTAGCGCGCAACGTCATCAAGCGAGACTCAAAAGACAGCTGCCACAGCAGCAACAATAAAAGTGCCCACGTAATGGACGCCATTTGCAAGATTGCATTTCGGGCTGCTCTCGTCCAGAGTGACATAAGCTCACAATATCAAATATATTTAGATAAATGCAGATGTACACAAATGCATTTAGACTTTCGAATACATATACATATGTTTACTATATATGCATATACATATATATATGAATTATTGACATCCCAGTGGTGTATTTCTGTAATTTCATTGTATGTTAACTGTCTTTTGGTTAGCTGATCTTATCTTTCGGCATATCGAATAAAATATTCCGGCCAAGTTGAAGTTCGTAGGAAATTAGTAAAATTTCTTGCTAAAGCCTAAACATTTATAAAATTCATTTATTTTCAACGTAAAAGACACTTGTGACGAGATCTTTGGCTTGGATTTTCTTTAATGTGCTACAAAATTATTGTCCATATAATAAAAACCCCTGTTTTAAAATATAATGTATTATATATATATGGCGATAAACAATATAATTATCGCATGCTGATTGAGTATGGCAATATGGGCAAAAAGATCGAAAGATTCAGCAAAGTTTTTCCTAATCTTGGTCACGAGTACTTGTAGTTGCTTTTATTCTTGATAGACTATATAGGAAATGCTTTCGTTATTTTTTGGTTTTATATAAATTATAGTCACTAAAAAATAGCTGAAGTAGAAATGTTTTTATTTTCTTTCATTAAGCCAAAAAATATTATTTTCTACAGGTACGAAACAAAATGTCTACTTGTGTTATTGCTTTGCCTAATATATATATTCTTTCTGTTCCACTAGGAGGACAGTCTTATTACCACGTATAATTTTTTATAACTGTATAGCTTTTAACTGAAGGGCTTGAAGGTCGTCCAGAACGAGGTACTACATATGTCTTCAACGATCTCTAGACCGTTTTTGGAGGATTGTGTTTTTGATAAAACTGAATCACAGTAAGCCGTTTTCAACATTCGCCTTGATTCCTCACACGAAAATTGGTTAGAAATACAAAATTTAAGACACCTTTTTCGTTCGATATTTTTAACCATTGTAAAAATCGCAACGCACTACTGAGTTGTATCGACTTAAGCAGTTGCTGTAAACAAACTGGCTGACTGATCGTGCTCACATTTGGCTTAGTAATTAAGAACAGACCTACCAACTTAGCAAAAAACATTTTTTTTTAATATCATTTACGCAGGTAATTTAAATGCATTTTCTGGTGCTTTTTGTTCTTAATGTGTGTACATATCATTTGGTGAATGCACTTGGTTTTTTGCAAGACTTTATCATAAGTGATTAGAATAGATATTATTTTTATTCCTGAAATATCTACAGAACTAAGTTTCCATGTGCTCCTTTCATTTATACATCATCAGTGGAAACAAAGAACTAAATTTTACTACATAATATTTTACCGTGAAGCTAGAACGGCACCTTTACGATATGACACTTCTGTTCTCTTGTAAAAAACAATATATATAAAAGCAACAACAAAGTTTTTGAAATGAATTCGTACAAGAGTGTAGGCGGATAACCCATATAAGTGTTATAGCCGCTATCTTCAATACTATCAAGTTGTATTTTGCATATTTCAGATCAGTTTTACTATCGCGATTGATTCAAATGACAAATGAAAACATATAAGACATTAATTTTTTTGTTTTATTTTGAAAACATAAGACTTAAAATCAATTATAGCAATTTATTGAAAACAAAAATAAAACGGTACTGCAACATTTTTGAACGGAAGAAAAATAATTTTTGCTCTAACAAAGAATTATAGTTCTATTGCGTATGTATCAAAAGGTATTAAGTATCATATTTCCGATACGAAAACTTTTTGGTTCAACTGGTTGAGAAAATTTGATTTTTCCAGAAGACTTTGCATTTTGTATAGTCTTGTGGTTCTTAAGGGTGATGGATTCACGTCAATAAGTAGGTATGAACTCTAGGTTTATAGGTTCAAATCGAAGGTATAAAGCTACTTTTACGAAAGCTGATTTTTTTCTAAAAATTTAATAATTTAAGCAAAATTGTCACCTTTAAGCATTAATTTCTATAAGTTGTAGTCAGTCATAACGCCTCAAAAATCATAACGTCAACACCAACAATTTTTTGCGATTGTTCCGCTGTGTGTATGATAAATAGCGGAACAAAGCTTAATAGTGCTTGTTGGAATTTTCAATGCTACCGATATTTATACTGTTTCGAATCAGGGTATTATTAATGCCAGCAGAGCAACTGTCAGCGAAAAATGCGGTTTTGCCGAAATGAAAAAGTCATTAATCAAATTTCCGAACCAAGCAAAGCCACAAACAACGCAACACAGCTAATGTTCAATAAGAGCTGCACGATGCAAATTGCTCTATATCAAAAGCGCGCCAGCACTTTCAGTGGCTTATATCGGCAGAACAGCATAAATGCGCGATCAAATAACCAAATTAAATGAGTGTGATTTAGTAGCCAAAAAACAAAGGCGCAATACAAAATTTATGTCGCAGACCCCTAAAACAGTCAACCGTGCTACCGAGTTCCAGCGCGCTAGTAGCGATTTTGAGTGGAAAATCGAGTTCTATTTTTTTCAAAAATTCAAAAGGTGAAGTAAGAAGCTATCAAAAATATTCACAATATTTATGCAAAGCCACATAAAAGATATTCACATATATCTTCGATAAATTTATTAAATTATGCTTCGTGGCACAAAAAGCGACAGCAAAATAATTCCACCAAAATAATAATAGTAATTTTATGCATTCAAATAAGGGGTTAACAAATGTGTTCAACAGTGTTACGTAAAGCGCTTAAACCAAACTGGTTTCGCTGACGGATGTGTGCGTGTTCGATTCGCATGCAAGACAGACGTTGCGGCGGCATTGCTGGTGCGCAGTTCATAAACACCTTTTGGTTTTACTAATACACGATCGGCATCTCGAGATCACAGATTTTCATTCACTGACACAATGTTGTGTGCTTGTAAAACGAGCAGTTTCAAACAATTAAGAACATATAAATGTTTTGAAAAGTACCAAAAATTAAGATTTCATAATTTTAAAGCGGCTTTTGTTACAAAATCAATAAAGTATTGTGACCAATTGTTGTTCTGTGCACATATTTTACTAAATCGGAAGACACATATAATCTTCGCTGATTTCTTAAGCAAAATTATTAATTATTTCGATAATAAAAATTTTAATTTCCATAAGACGGCTCAAACTTGTTTCGACTAGAAACAGAAAATCATAATTTGAACGAAGGAGCATAATGTCGACGAATAACTGCAAATCGGCTTGGCTATTATGATAATTAAGTAATCGAGTATGCGAGAATTTATAGAGATGAAAAGATAAGTTTATGCAAATTTTTGAATATATTTGTGAGCACCAATTGCTCGGCTGACAAATCTTGTGACTAACAAATGAACTATTGGATTTAAACAGCATTCTCCAGCATCAGCTTAAGTTGTTCACCACATAATTGGCAGGGCTGTAGTATGCTTAGCGTATGATGGAATTTACCGAAAAGCGAATTTTTTCCTACCTTTTGGCTATTTCCTTATTTGATTTTGTTTTTATGGGTTTTTCGTCCCATCAATTATATTTGCCAACAAGCTGACCAACAACTCACCTGTAAATTAAATAAAAGCAAAAAAAAGCATTAGTGAGATGGCGATGGTATAGTGAAATCTATGTAGTATATATGTACATTATATATATTAATAATACCTAACTAAAAGTGTGTAAACATTCATAACATCAGGAGGAGGAATATGGAAGACTGTCTTGTAAAAAACTCTTCACTATTTGTGGAGATTATGTAAACAGTTGGTAAGCCAGAATAAACAAGAGGCTTCCAATTTCTATACTCTTTGTGTAGCTTACTTCACTTAATGATTTCACATTAATTTTGTGACTAAAAACTAAAAACTACCCAAAAGTCTTTTAGTTTGGACTTTATCGCACTGAGCTCGACGTGTTTTATTTAATTCGCCTCATCTCACGATGTAAAATTATTTCAATTTGGTCCGAAAGCAAATCTATGAGACAGGAGCTCGCCATGGCATACAAATACATAGGTTGCTATATATATTTCTGGCCTAATAATGTGAATAGGCATTTTTATCAACGAAAATGGTGTTTTTCTATTATTTTTATTTTTTTATTTTTATTTTTTACTTTTTTAATTTTTTTTATTTTTTTTTTTGCTGTTTTGTTTCGGGCTCATACGCATAGATCCATGATTCGTCACCTGTGACGATCTTATATTATATTTATATTTCGTATTTTTTCAGCATTTCTTTACACCAATCCACACGAGCCTTTTTTTGAGCGATTGTCAAATTGTGCGGGAACCAACGAGAACAAACCTTTTTTGCTTTGCAAATGCTTCTATCTGAAGGTATGTTACATGACGGTCTTGCATTATCAGTTCACGTACGACATCGATGTTATCTGGCACAACGGCTGTTTTTGGACGACCTTCACGGAATTCGTCTTTGAGCGAGCGTCGGCCACGATTGTTTGTACAAGTTTTTCACAGTGCTATAGAAAGGTGCTTCATAGCCATATAAAGATTTTAGTTCATCGATGCACTCTTGTCGTGATAATCCACGTCGAAAGTTGTGAAAAATGATCGCACGAAAATGTTCACGAGTTAATTCCATTTTTTGGCCGAGATGAATTTTTTAATTCCCCGTAAATAAAACAATTCACGATTAAATGACAAAACGTTCTGAGTCATGTTATGCTAAAAAATGTCAAACTTTCCAATGGAAATGTCAGATTGCACCTGGCAACACTTAGTGTTGCCCTAGACCAGAATATACATAGCAGCCCTCGTATTTGCTGTAAAAATCCCCTTAACCATTTTAGACCTCATATATCTACAACAGAAGTATATGTTAAGTACATAAAATACAATTTAATCATTCTCTCGAAAAGTCTCTAGGAAAAAAATGGAGTTAAAATGTCTATGAATTTAAGCTAGCCCAGACTTATAATCGCTTAAGTTCTGAGCTTCCGTTAGTTTGATAGTAGCCTTTCTAATAACAATATCTGCTAGCTAACACTACAGTTGGAAGTTAAATGTAAGTAAAATTAGTATATAATACACCTAAAGTGACAAAGCAGCTTGAGCTAACCTGCTACAGCTAGCTTTAAAGACTAGGACGAGGAATAAATATGTACCTATTTTCAATAATTACCTTACCGCAGCTGCTATGTCATAATCTATAGTCTCCTAGCGGTGGTAAAGCCGAATAGTTATAAAAATTTATTTTATGAGAAGTCTATATGGGCAACATTGATGTGTTCGGTTCAAACTATTTCACTTTTAATTTTGAATTTTTGGATAAATGCATTAGTTTTGGGCCTACCATTATAACACTGACACACTGGTTGAGGGTATGTTAGCTTACACAAATACTTGCCAAATATTCCATTCACTTTCGAAATTTACATACGGACTTAAACAAAATCAACTCGAGCATAATGGCATACACCCATGCAGCCAACTAACTGACTAACTGGAGCATTGTTGTAAATGTAAATGTTTTGGGGAAGTTATCACATGGGCTTGACCCTTCCACCACGGGATTTTCCAGCCGTTATTGTGTCGCCGAAGTTTTACCATTATTTTTCCAAACGAACATAGCTATTTTCCCAACTAAACACACACACACAGTGTAAGCATGTCCTGCATGCTTTTGTGTACCCTTGTCGCCTGTGGCGGCCGTCGCTCAGCCAGCATGTCGCTCGATGCTATCGCATGGTGGCTCGCTTAGCTGGCTTAGCCAAGTTAACCGGCTCGAAACCTGCCTTCATTGGCATTCATTACACACTCACATGAAAATAAAATTTTATGACATTACCGACAGCAACGACGAGCTATAGCCAACAACAGCAGCCAACACAATGTCGATACAACAAAAATTAGAGAATGCTCGAACAATAATAGCGTAAGCAACATACTGGAGGGCATTGTGCCGGCGCAACGTGATGTTGTTGTTGCGCTCTGATTAAAAGTCCTTGTGCCGCCAATTTAAGCCCACAAGGTGGACTAGCTTTCATCCCTGTTATTGCATTGTCGGGGAATTAAGCTTGTTGTGTTTTTTATTTTAATTTTTTTCCTTTGATTATTATCAACAGCAGGTGGCTTACTGTCAGCAGCCTTAAGGCATCATATATTTAAATCAGAAAAATTGAAAGCCAGAGCGCAGACCAGCAGACACACCAGCCATTTTTGTTATTTAGCGCTGGGCGCACGACCTCTGGCACCGGCTCCAAAAATACTCACACACACACTCATAGCCATGCGGTGTGCCACTGCTACACACACACACACATACACAATATTTGTAAGAGTGCTTGTCCACTTTTAAGCCAGAACACAAGTACACAAGTAAGTTGATTGGCTTTCGCTGGAAAACACAATTCCGCAAGGCGCAATAAAAATGTAGTGGGGTCGTATTTTAATTAACCTATTTTTAAGGCGATTTTCAACAGTTTCAACGAAAAGTTTCAAGCTCACGTACAAGCACTCACACATTACCACCTCCCGTCTTGCAAACGGACTACGGACTCCGGACTTCTGTTTACATTACACCCCACAAGGGCGCTGATTACATTGCTCGACCTTTTGTTGGTATTGAACCGCAAATGCAGAGAACAGGGAGACAGCAGGGCACACACATACACACTTATAAACATATAATCTCTTTTACACGTGTAGCAAAATTTTATTCCCTCCTCTGCAACGGCCGTACTAACTCAGCGTACAAGTATTTGACACGGGGGTTATCTGCATATGTATTCATGAAGTGGATATTAATTAACGGATATCAGCGCAATCAGGTTCATTAGATTAACGCCGGCGCATTTCGACACTGGGATCTTGGGACATGACCAGAAAGTAGAAGCTATTCATGGCCGGGGCATTCATTTATATTCGTTGAGGTAGTCTTGAAAATATTTAAGTGGACTTTTGGGCGCAGAGGAAGGACGCACAGCACTGTATCAAAACTGTAAACAAATTTTGTGGCAACACAGATGCCTCAAATTAGCGCTACAAGCTAAAAAGAGGGTGAAAATGTGGGAGAAGTCTGTTGAGGGGTGTGCGAATGCTTAGAAAGAGGTGGTACTGTGGCAATGTAGAAATAGACGTTGCGTCGAGTTTTATTTTAGAACAGCATAGATAAATATGTAGAGCTTTAAATATGAGGAAATATTGATTTCTCCACATCAAGCTGCTGTTCTTGAAGAATTATATTTATGTCAATGCTCGGCTGACATTTGGACTGCCACAACTTTATTTATTATTTTATTAACCATAGCTAAGTTGAAATAGTATTGATCTACATCTCGTTTAAGCACCTATTACATAGCAATATTAGAAAGCGGTATCCTTGGCTTCACGGTCTTTATGAGTACGACAAATGTAATGAATTCTTTATATGTCTTAACCGCATTATTTGTAAACACTTGTGTTTGCATATCTGTGATTTACTTTAAAATCCGCGAACCACAATATTTACACTGAAAGCCAATACACATACTACCCAATTGCTTAGGGCTCCTCAAGCCACTTAGTCGCTTACAGTTTTCTTCAGAGGTCTTTTGAGGCACTCGCTGAAATCAGGCTGAATTATTAATGGCCACTTGTGCGCTGCGGTAACATAAATTGCTCGCCAATTTATGGCATGATAAGCTAAATTTAATTACGGACAGCAGGCGTTAAGCCAAACAAGCGAATAAAATATGAATTTGCAGCAGCAATAATTTGCATGCAAAGCAAGGGTTGCTCCAGACGATTTGCCGAGACCAACACATGCAATCACATGAGTGTGTATATATGTGCTTTAGAAAGTGTTCATGTAATCGCAGGGCATGGCCAGGGCTAGCGCCGAAAATTATGCGCCAAAAAACAATAATCACAAGCTCGAAAGTAGTGAGAACACACACGCATATATCACTACTCATACACACAGATAAAGGTCTACATAAACGAGCTCTTAGATATACTTACAAAGCGAGGAGTAATGTCTTATGTGCTGGGTAAATACTGCCTAGTCGTTTATGTGCGCCACTAAACGACAGTTCATTGCATGTTGCAGTCGAAAGTGTTGGTGCACGCCCACCAGATTACCGCTGGCCGAACGTCCGCACAACACACTCTCCTATTTGGGCTAGCAGCAGGTGCGACTGTCTTACACAATGTCTTCAGCAAGCTTTGAACTGGGTTAAACTTGCGCGCGGGGTGAACGGGTTCATTCTGCAGATCATCGACCACGCTGCAGCTGGCGAAGCCACGGCAAATTCCTCGGAAACTATTGATTTTTATCGCTGCGATGAAATATCGAATGCGAAGGGAAGTGCCACTACATGGAGCCAGCAGGAAATAGTCGACCTGATAACACTTGAGCAATGGCCAGGTGAAGACAATTGTGTTTGCATATCGTTGAATCGGCGAAAAGTGTACTTCAAACTAGCTGCAGAGGAGGCAGTAGCCATACAAAAAGCGCATGAAGCAAAGTGTGCTCTGTAAGGATACTCATATTGTAAGAAACCTGCAATGAAGCTACAGCACTTGTGCCAGAGTTAAGAAGACCTGTGAAGTGCACCGCAGAAAGGTAGATAAATTCGCAGCAAATAGCAGGCAACCGAGACACATGCTCAGCGCGCACACACGCACACCACCATATGTGGCGGAAGAAGGCAAGTCTGGCAGTCTGCAGCAACATGCATCCATTTCCGTTTCCGCCCATGCTATGCACCACACTCGCACCGACGCTAATTTCTTACTATGGTTACTGGCACATACCCGACTTTGCATGCGCCACTCATACGCGCGACTTGCCGCAACCATCTTCGGCACTGCCAATCGAACGAACATGAAATATGCGAACTTAGCGCGCAGATAATGCATTTTAAAATGTCTAGAACAAGTGCAGCAGAAGCGGCTTCCTCCGCGTACGGCGTGGCGTATGCACAACATGCGTTCACAGGGAGCGCAGTCTGTTGTTTCACTTCACACACACACACTCGCAGAAATAGCGAGCTGAAGTGTAAGCAATTTCCGTAGGCGAGCGTGTGGGCGTTTAGCGCTGAGTGGCCAACACAAACAAACCAACCTGCGCTGCCGAGCAACAGCAATAGCCAACACCTGCCGTTGCGCCGCGCTGGCTGCGCTTCGCGTGTGACGCAGACAAATAAGCGTGAAATTTATTGCAATTGGTGTTGGAGGTGTGCCGCGTGCGCAGTAATTTTCACTATCAAATAGAATATGTAATTGAAGAGTGGAATCGCGCTTGACGGCGCACACACACGCTCAGTCACAAACAAGCAGAACTGTAAATAAATTCGGTTACAACGCTTGTATGCGCGCATACAATATCTGCAAGCCAAGATTTTCAATTTAAACGTTGTTTATAAATAAGTAGCTGCGCAGATGCTCCTTTATGCGTTCACACATTTCTCTTTGTTTTGGTATTATGAAATATTTATGCGTTAATCCCATCGCGTGCCAGCACATACAGAGTCTGCGTAGTTATTTATGTCGCGATGAATGAGAATCGCGGCATTAAAAAGGCTCGTATTTATTCATATTTGCATATTTGACTAAACATAATAGGATTTTCTGGGGCGACAAGTAGAAAAGTGCGGCAGCGTGGCTTATTTTCGCATTTTACTTCGTAACAATAGAAAGGGAGTGTAACTGGGTATTAATACAAAAGAGCGAGAAAAGGACTTTGTTCCGAACATTACAACCTCTTTTGGTTTTAAAGCATTAAGGGCGTGTGAAATCTTTCGAGAAGTCTGCAAACTCGGTTTCTAGAAAGTGTTTGATATAGTTTTGGTTATTAGATGAAATATATGTAACGATTATTGGTGAACAGTCAGGTTTCCTGAAACTACTTCATCTCGTCGTCCTTATCATTTTTACTGATATTACAAAAATATTTTTAAATTTTTTACCAGAAACAGTAAAAAACTCATAACAAATCATATGAATGTGTTTGAACTGTTTAAGCTTTGACAAAGTCCTGCAGTATTTCCCGCAATAGGTGAGAGTCATTTCACCTTCTTATTGGTCGTTCTTAATAATTTTATTCGCAGGCATGGGAGGCTCTTTTGTTCAAAAGATTTTTCTGACCTAATCGTGATTTTAACTTTTTGTATAAACTTTTTTTAAAACAATGCGGAAATTTGAGCATCCTTGCCATCATATTTGGTCAAGCTCCTAGTTGGCCATCTCATATTTTTTTTCCAAAAATATATGGCTACTGCCTTCATTCCTCTGTTGATTTAAGTAGATAGCAGCATTTTTACGCTGACGCAGGATTTTCTAAACAAATTTTGGTCTTTTTAGTTATTGGAGCCTCTTAAATATATCTTAGAAACTTCGAAAACGCTCAAAAAATCCTGAAGTCGCTTAAACGAAAGACGAATAAATGAAAGGCTTTAAATTTTCATATAATCACCGAATTCGGTCTTTAAATTGAAGATATCCTCGCTATTAAAGCCTTAGCAATGTTCGTTTACATATCCGCGTGTGTTTCTAAAACACAAACAAGAATTTATTTGAGTGCTATTTTCTTTACATATTCACAATGGGTGCCCCGGCAGCGAATACCGTATTTTCCCAAAGCAATTTTGACATGCTTAACAACTGAAATATATTTATATATGATTGCATGTACAAACCCTTAAGTAACAAGCATATGTGTGTGAGTGTGGAAGTAGCGCCGCTTTTGTGCATGTAAATTACATAAACGCTTGCGGCCGCAAAGTCTCAAAGTGTAAGCAGAGTTCAGGCAAACAAAGCCAAATACGCCAAGCGAAATAAGAAATAAATATAAAAACTTAATAAAAAGTTATCGTTTGTGGCAACTCTGCTTAAGCGACGTCTGTGACGAAGCACTTGTACGGCGTCCGTCATTAAAAGGGTCCCAAAAATGTTGCGCTCGTGTTAGCATTGTTCGCTGAGCGGCGCACTGCCGACTGCCGACAACCGGCTGACGCCTTCCATGGCACATAAAGAAAATTTCATATCCATTTTATTCCTTTTTATTTGCAGCCTAAGAACGTGTTTCACGCACTGTTGGCTTAGGAGAGCAGATTAACAAGTGGTGCGTTAATTTGTGTACTGAGATTTTTTAATTTTGCGCAACTTCCCCGCTTCCCGCGTAGTGGAGGCATGTTGTCTGGAATTAAAATGCTTTTGCCGGTAAAATATTTTAAAGCAAAAGGAAATGAAGTAATTAAAGAAAGCGGCGTAAAATCTGATGTAGGGAAGCTCCACGCAGTCCAGGGATTAGTGAAAGAAACGGAAGCCCTTAAATGAATGTGAGTGAATACCCTTTAAAGCTTTACGCTTAAGTGACGACCTTCTGGATTGAGAGGCTAAGTAATCAAATTAGTTAATAAAAGCAGCTACAAAGAAACTCTGCGTATTGTGTTATCAATATTTTATGAAAGCTCTCTTATTTAAATATTAGGGAATAAAGCTAATGCGCTTTTCTAAAGAAATAACCAACAATTGCCTTCAAAGATTCCTTTAGGTGTGCGGCAGGTAGGCTAATCCAGGAAATGAAAAGAAGTAACTTTCATCAAAATCGTTTCTGGTCGTAGCTTTGTCAAGCATTTATATACTCTTATCACTCAATTCACAATTAAAAGTAAAACGTATTGAGGTTCAGTTGAAAGCAGAGCAAAGCTCCGAGGAGTTAGTTTTACACAAAGCTAGTGCCGACAATCGACATCACGTCCCCATTCACTTAAATTCAGCTTCTCTCAGGAAATACAAGTGAGAGAAGCAGCTGCCAGTCATTGATGCGTCAGTGCGTATACGCAACAGCCTACAAAGAAAGAAAAGCGCGTTTTTTTTAACTTCTTCGACATTACATACCTGTGTATGTGAGTGCGAGTATTCGCAGTGGAGTGGGGTGACGGAAAATATTTGTGTGTTTTCTTTCTTCGTACATAAGCAAATATGGCAGGCGCTGTGCGACACATTGTGATAAATTGCCACCAACATATGCACATTATTTTCTTTGTGTGTTTACTTTTCTCGTCGAGTGCGCACATAAATCAGATTTTTAACAAGTCACAGGTGAATTGTTGCAAGAAAACGTGCAGTCAATATTAATACATTTCTTTTGTTATTCCGGTATAGATAAAAATTTAATTCACGAAATTACCTTGAACGTCTCCTACACTCCTCGCACACCTAATTGATTGTTATCAGCGATTACACGTATCATCCAGGTAGTACTTAGTTAACTAGTTTTCCAGAACTCTAATTGTTTTCGGTGTATGCAACATTATTTGTGGTTGGAAAAGCTATATATCAAAGCAGGAAACAAAATAGAGAATATCAATATGCACGCTGATAGCCGTGGACAGTAAGGCAGTAATTTGACATTGCATTTAGTCAGAGAATGACTTTAGAAGCAGGGAAGCAGTGATGTATTGGGTTTCAAGCTACAAGAGCATTCCGGGGAACTAAAAAGCTGATTAGATTCCCAAAGTGCCCTTCGTCTTCATATTGAACCAGTAGAGGGACTAAGCAAGCCACTAAAAACGATGCGCAATAACATTTTCTAAAGTAGTGGTGAGATCAAATGCCTTAAGGACTCGCATCATCGCCAAGATTATGAGCAAGGACCCCGAAAAATGTATATTTTTACTCACATGGTCTCGCAAAGACCGCGATGTGGGGTTGTTGGGAAAGTGACAGATAACAATTTACTAACATCACTTGCAATCCGATGCCATTAGAAACGATGCAACATCCAAAAGTACAAGGAACTACTTATTTTGCAATCGTCTTAAATATTTGCGAATATCGCAGTTGAACGGTCCAGATTGAGTATGCTTCCACTTCGTCTTTTTCCATACAGATTCTGCAGATGGCGTCTGGTAAGATTCCCGGCCTTACAACATGGACGCCAATAGGGCACTGGGCCTGTTAAAACCCCCAAAACTTGGGAGAGACTTACTGAAGGCAAAGAGAGCACTAGATATTTTGAGTCAAAAGGATTTTGCGACAGCGCTTGTATCGCTGAGGCTAGGCCCAGCTATCTTGTAGGATCACAAGAGGATACCGTAGCACCGACAAGGTCCCATTCTACTGACAGCGGTTCTAGGGTGCAAATAGCGGTGGCGAATAATTCTGTTCGAATTGAACTAAATCTAACAATATGTCATTACATTAGCCATTATTATATAACCTCAGCCGTAACCTAAATATTGGGTAGTCGAAAAAGTCTTTTCGTATTTTGTCCATATAGTGCTAGAAAGGTGAGAGGTGATTTTAAGCTTCACTTAACCAAAAAAAATTAAATTCGGGGAAGTTGAAAAAAAGGGTACAGCTGTTCAAAAATGAGTGAACATAATGAAGAAAGTCGTTATATTTTGAAATTTTACGGAATAATGTCTATAGCGGTAAAATGGCAAAAAGTTATCAACAAAAATGGTACATATTTGTTTATTTATTTATAAAAATGGAAATATGTTGAAGTTTGATTAGAAATACGAAAATACTTTTTCGACTACAAAATATATACTTAAGTTACTGACTCCCAGTGTGGGTGTGTTAACATAGAAGACAACCAAGAGAAGTTTAAAAACATATTTAAATAGACATAAATTTTTATAAAATATGTTTCGAATTATTACCAAAACCGAAATTGCTGGAATTTTAATGATATTTCATTTGGTCAACGTTAATAACTATACAAGCAAGCAAACTGAATAAAATGCATATTAATTTCTTTCATTTTCGATAATTGTAACACATTAGTTTATTTACATATGTGGCTTCAACTGAATAGCATTTACCATTGACATTCACGAACCAATGTGTTGTTTACCTCGCTAAAATTTAATATTTAGACCACAAATTAAAATAAATTTTTCATTAGAATAATTAATTTCTATGCGTTAAGTTGATTTCAAAAACCGATATATGTGGCCATGCATATCTGTATGTATACAAATGCGAAGTTTTGAAGTGTTCATAATAAGCCTTAATTCCAATGAATAAAATCGACAGCAAAGCACTTCGAAAATTAACGAAACAACGTTAAACGGCATAAAATATACAATGCACACGTATATACACACTGTGTCAACTGATTGACAGTCAAAAGCGAGCATTGTGTGCAGCAAATAAAAAATATTATAAATTTTACTAAAGGGTCCCACAGAGACACGGGGTAATATAATTTTAATTGATCCGTAAACAGACATACTCCTGAGTATTTCCGAGTAGGTTTATGTGCATGTCTGAATGCTTTGTATGTGCGTTCCGTGCAGTGGTATGCCAAATAACTTAATTATGCATAAAATACACGTCACTCGGTCGTCGTGATGCGGTTTCTGCGCCGCAGGCGTTTCACAGTCGCAATAAATGACGTCCCTCGCAGTTGTTGCACACCGCAGTTCGGCGCCACCGAAGCACTGGTTGTTCGATTATATTATTAGTTAGTTATTTTATATTTATGTAAATATACATTTGATTCGTTTTTACAGTCAAGGCCAAGTGGATGACAAGCTGTGCATAAATTCACGACGTGTGGAGATCTTTTCAGCATAAATATTCGGCATTGCATTTATCCGTCCGCCATCACGTTCACTATAAATACTACTTTTTCAATTCAAAAATTGATTACTGCATCGGTGGTTGTTCGTTGGCAGCGCAGCGCCATTTGCGTGATTCTCATTTTGGTTTTTCAATCATTTTTAATTACACTTTTTGTTGACGGCTTAATTGAAATTCTGCCGCAGTTTCTGTTGTTGACTTAAATTTTGTGCAATTATAGTGTTTATTTTTGCTCTCATCTCAAGCAAGCGTGTCCAATTAGGCTCTTAATAAGGCAAGTGCTGTGAGAATACTAGGCTGGCCGAAACCATTTGAAAACCAGCGATGAAATTTGCATAGTCATGTGTTTTGTTGGCTATCAAACACATAATGCTTCTCAACTGTTCGTAATTATTTCGTTTGCAATTGTGTGTTTAATTATTAAATCCATAAATGTCTCTGTGTCAAGCGGCAAGTGATTGACAAATTGGTTTTTACAGTAGCAGGTGCTGAAGTGGACTCAAGTATTTGCATAAGCTATTATAATCACTTGTTGTTTTTTATTATAAATGTATACTTTTTGTGTAGTAATAAAAACAGAGAGCTTGTGTATAGAAATTTTATTAAACATTGAAGATTGGCTTTCGAAAAACTTGAGTATTTATGCCAAAAATTTTTGTTTACTTATTAACGTATATTCATCCCGAAGACCCGAAAGTAAATATAAATGTTTAGAAGTAAAAATGAAGAAAGTGGTTGTTTCAGTTGCTAAGTACTATTTAATGTGTACTTTTTCAGAATTATTCTACAAAATTTATATTTTCAATACTTCATTCATAGACCTCTTCGTTGTATACCCCTTAGTCCACTCTGTTATTCAATTGATTGAACATTTACACTTGTGTCTGTCTATGCAAATAATCTTCGTATTTTTCTTTATTAACGAACACGTTGATCATATTTCATATATTTTGGCATTTTTAGTGAGGATTTTGATGGATGTTGGCAGCTGGCAATTGATTGATGCCAAAAATTAGCTTTACTTGTATTTTCTTTTGGGGTTTGATCGTAATTGCTTCGGACACGATTTCACTTCTATTTGTTACGCACACATATGTACACATAACTACTAGTTTGTATCAGTTTATTTTAAGCTTGCTTACTCGCATCACCTACGCCCTCAGGGATTCAGGGTCAGCAATGGTAAAGCTTTTTATATGTTTTTTCGATTCTCATCTTCCCTTTTATCGTTATTGGTCTACGTTAAGTGAAATGTGAACAAAAATAAATTTAACAATCCACAGGTTGAGTCCGACCTTAAGCGATCTGAGCTGATTGATGGACTTGCAGACACATATAGTACGTGAACATTAATATAAACTGTTTTGGCAGTAAACACTTTGCTGGCGACGTCATAAGAAAGTGCAAAATATAAATAATTGGGCAAAAAGGAAGGGTGAAATATGTGTCGAGGAATACGCATATTAATCAATGGATGTGTCTTCTTTAGTTTTAGTTTGGGTTACAGACATTTAATCTACATTATAAATAAATGGCAAATATTAATTTTCTCCCTAAAAGTGGGCAGGGCAGAAAATGTTAAAAACCAAATATTCAAATTAATATTTTGATTTTAATTGATTAAGCCACATAACTCATTATTCGATCATAATGGATTAATAGAAGATGACTTCACTAATAATAATGAAAAACCCAGCATTAACCCTTTTTTCAGCCAATGGAAAGAGAGAGCAACACAAAAGACTGTTTCGCCTTGGGATACTCGTATAACATGAAATTCAGCACTAAGCTTAGAAGTTAGGTTAGTTTGAATATTACTTGCTAGAAATGCTTCTACATTCTCTAATGGCATAAAACAAATTAGTTCGAAAATAACTCTAAAATTGTCCAGTAATATTAGTTTACGATTATAAACAAAAACTCAATCTTACTTTACAGAAAATACGGTACGATTGGTTCCTCACTAGGTGAGCATGCTGTTAAGCCTGTAAGGAGCTTCTGATAGCAACTACTGTGCTCTTACTAAAATGAAAATACAAAAGCCTAAGCATTCGTAAAGAATGTGAGCACATTACTAAAGTGTTGCGAATCTTATAAAAAAATCACTTGAACGGATTTCGCAGAAACAGTTTGACAAGATTTGAGCATCAGTAAATTTGTGTACTAGACTTTGCCTCTTATGTATGTTTAGGGACTTATGTTTATTGGTATTATATTTGACAAAATCTCGCTGAATGGTTTCAAGCTAACGGTAAAGTATTTAGCAGAGACTAGTATGAGGTGCATATCGTAGGAAAATATTAGTACATTCAAATCTGTAAGTCGTATTATGTTTCAGAGCGGCCATTTGCATAGCAATCCAATAAAAATCAAATTAACGGGGCTGGGGCTAGAACGTTTCTTCAACTAAGCGAAAGGAAAATAAAGCAATAGGTGGAATGAGAATGGCGGCACAATAAATTAATATACAAAATAGAAACTAATAAACATAAAATTGGGTTATCCACAATTTGGTTGTGTTTCTCCGCGATTTACCATTAACCTTTAGTTATGGCGACTAAAGCTAAGACCCAAAATTGCCACTGAATGAGTCGCCTGATTATAACTTCTAGATAGAAGAAGACCAAAGGCTTAGCATCGAGAAAATTAAAGTTATAGCTCGATGAATGTCATACCCAAAAGTCATTTACAGATTTCATTTCAAAACGCTATTTCATTTATTTCAAAAAATTGTTTTATTAACTTATATTCATTTCTGCATATAAGAACCATGTATGAATAAAAAGGGAATTCATACTAATCTTCAAGTAATTCAGATTACAATAACAAGTTAACCGATTGACATTTCGCTATCGTTTCATATAAAACCAGCAACTCGATAAAACGCCATAAAAATCGCTAATTAGGCAGTGAAATAGAGTTCATGTTACGAGGCATGTAATCAGCCGATAAGTTGTGCTTAATTTTCTCAAATGTACATGCTATAAATTGAGTAATTGTGCATAAAACCCTCTAACCCCCATAGACCTTATGACATGATTACGCACACACCCAGTGGAATATAATAATTATGCTTCAAAAGCCACGAACGGCAGGTGAAACATATAATAAATGACTAATGGCTAATAATAAAATATGCACCCTCCCCCTTTAGTGCAAACCGCACTGTAATGCACAGTAAGAGGGCAGCTTGATAGGTCAGCTACTAACAGATCGAACATACCACAATTATCATTAAGTCAAAAGCAATTAAAACTAAATTTTCATTAAAAAACCAACTAAATCTTCAATGAAATTTTGTGTAAAGGAAAGAGTCACTGAAACTCAAATAAATATTGCTGCATTGCTGTTAATTCAAGAGAAAAGCATTGGCTTGGCGAGCCAGCCTCGTATGCGAAATAATTAGCATAACTATGTTGTTTGTGTAACTGGTAAAAAAGCGCAGCAACTATGCGCCGCACAAAAATTATACAGAAAAGCTAAATGTTTACTCTGCGCGCCGTTCATGGCATTTACATTGTTTACATTCCGCCCACTGAAATTGCTGCCTCATTCTCCGATAACTAAATTATTTTTTACGGCGTATAATTAAGTTGGTTTTATGGCAGCGCAACTATAAATATGCTGTGCATTTCAAGTTTATATGGAAATACATACATATATGTATGTATTTTTTTTACTTAAATATTTCATTTAAAACTGTTTGCCAAACATTGAAGAGGTCACAGGAAAACCCTCAAAACATTTCGCTGGTTATTCTTCAATATTCGCTGAAAAAATTCTGACCATTAAAAACAATTATCGCATCCATCATGGTATAACCTTTTTCGGGCAAAAGTCCACGGTTGTGTTTTAAATTGAACGTGAAAACTTGGTGAATCGCGTAAAGTTGTAGAAATGCGATAATACACCCAACTCTTTTTTTACACAGTAGATACGTTCCTCAGAAATCCGTGCAAAAAAAAACCGTGTAAAATAAGAGGCGTTTCTGGTAGTAAAATAGGGGATACGTTCCATGTCATCTGAACACCGTGTACGATGAAAGGAAGAACTATATTTACTTCGAAAAACCGTGTAAAAAATGTTGAAAACTATAAAATTTCGCATATGTATACAAATTGTATGTTCATATGGCATTTTATTGAACATTAAAGCTTAAAATCCCATACGGGTGAAAAATTGGTAGAGCAGGCAAAAAACAAAAGAAATCTGTTAATCCAGAATTAAGAACGGAAAGAAAAAATATTGACATAGCTACATAATGATTCGTCGCTACTTGATAATAAGCGCAATTGTTTGCGACGAACTGGACTAAAAGTCGGTATCATCACTGGAAATATCCATCAAATTATCCACTGGTGACTTTCGACAGATTTCCGTATTTCAATCCCATTTTTCTTAATGGTCCTGATAGTAGCTTCGTTTAAGCCAAAATCCTTGCCAGACAGTTCAAAAATTTTAATTTTACCTCCAAAGAAATGGCTTGCGTTTTACGAATCTTTGAAATTTTGACCATTTTGTTAACTGTATTAAGGGAAACATTTTATTTTATTTAGCTTAACTAAAAATTTATAGATAAAATACCTTTTTTCACTTATTAAGGTCAGAAATGTTCAAATCAAATTGATAGCACGAACATTTGATGAAATATTGCGAGCTAATAAACTTTAAACACTTTAATTAAGCAATATTTTATATAAATATCATGCGAGTTATCGAATAAGCGGATTTTCCAGTTAATTTCAGCAATGGTGCCAAAACAGTGAATTTGAAAACGTACCAGATTAAACATTTTTTACCAAATTTTTTTCAACAGTGTAACTTCAAATCCGTGTAAAAAGAAACCGTGTAATGGAAGAGTTGGGTGTATTTTATTTTTTAATACCGTTTATTAAATTATACTATTGGTCATAATTTGAAAAAGTTTTTAGCTATGCCAATAAGTTATGTTTCTGTATGTAAAAATAATTTTGTAAATCTTGTACTGCTAAAGTGTACTTCAAAAGTATAATGTTGCTTTGGTAATCCGAAAACCAAATTCAAAAAATCGAACTCCTTTTGTTTTATTAAATACTCTTAGAATATTTTTCCTAAATTTTCAAGTGGATTCGAGCAATAGTTTTGGAGATAGAGCCATGAGAACTTGAGGCCATGAGGCTAGCCAGGCTAAGTGGCTGTCCTCAAACGCATTTTTCTCGAAACAGTGTTTTTGAAGAGTGTTTTGAACTCTTCAAGCGATCTTCATGAAATTTTACACACGTCTTTGAGATACAATGCCTGAAGACTGAGATGAAGGATTCATGTTTTTAAAAATGTCTGCCAAAATCTAATTTTTGGTTTTTTCCAAGTTCCAAGATAAGGTTTTAGCTAAAACACGTATTCTTTTTGTACTTTGGATTATCCTGCCAACGCGGGCATCTTTTTTCCGATGGATCACCGGGAATGGCCGAGTTTATTTGTTAAATGCGTATGTTTGTAATAATAAAAAATTCTAATAAAATATTTCTTTTTTTATATGAGAAAAAAAATTTTTGAAAAAGGCTGTTTTTTTAACCGAGGAAACCCATGTAACCCCTTGGTAAGCAAGTGTGTGGTTAAACATCTAAAAGGAAGTGAAAAAATTTAATCGCATAACCCTCCGGTTTTTTCATACCAGTATTTCTGTTCTCAACTGAGCCATTGATGGGTTAACTCTAACAGAGTTTCTCAGTTAAGGCATTTTGAATTCTTTTACAGGTTTAGCTAACTTCGTTTTTCGCTTAATAGGTTTCATTTGAAGTAATTTCCATTTGCCTCTCTCTCAATCATGTTAGCCTTGTGTGATTACTTAATTGAGAATTATCAGCTAACACAACATAAATAAATATACATTAACGGCTTGGTTTCAGTCGCGAAATACAAAAACGTTCCACAAGGACTGCACTTTCACATAACAAAAACATGAAAAATACGAATATCGATGAAAATGAATGTGTGGGGAATCCATATGTTTTGATTTAATTTGTTAGCGAAGTTATATAGCCTCTGGGCTGCACGTTAAATTATAAAAATAAATAAATAAGTATGTATGCTGAGTATGTGTTTTATGCCAATGACAGCATTGGATGGCATCGTTATATCGAATTGGCCTGGCCAGCGAAGCGAATGGCGCGAAAGAAGAGAAGCCACTAGCAGGATAATTAACACGAAATATGTACTGCGAATTGCGACATGTGGCAAGCATAAGTGTCGCACTTGCATCGACATACATATATTTGTAGGGAGGCGTCTGTGCATTCGATATGAGCGTATAATTTGGTATGTTAATACTAAAAAATCGCATGCAATTCCGTGAGTAAGGACATCGCTCTGCATTACATTGTCGCCTGCCTTAAATTTGAGAACTGCACCCAGGCGGACCTTAGAGAATGTTTCCCAAATACAACTTTCTTCAATATTATTTCAATATTCAAATTAACTTAAAATCCGGAATCAATCAGAATATGGTTTAATTGGGTTTGGTTTTCCTTTAGGACGTCACCGTTCAACAAAGACCAAGCTTCAAAACACCATAAAAAGAGCATTAGGAATCAAAGGAACTTGCAACTATTTTTACTCGAAAAAGGGCTTAAATTATCAACATTTCCGAATGGGCTCTTTTGGTGCAAATCAACGCAGGCGAACGAAACCACATTACTTACATGCGTATATACACATTTTTGATTTACTTGCGCAATCGCACATATACATAATTAAAATACACACACGCATACATATGTAATCTCGCATCGCCATTTCCCATCGCATCTTCCCTTTAACGGTCACCGTGCCGACTGCCTCCGCAAGAAGGTGGCTTAGTAGCTCGGCTGTAGGCTGTCGGCTGACGGTTGTCCCCAGCGCCGTGTAAATCTGTATGCCATAAATACTACACTTAAGCCGCCAGTGAATTATCACAAGGACACCACTTGCATCGTGGAAAATTGAAGTAGGCTTCGCAAAGGACGAAGGAGAGGCAGCAATATTATAATATGTATACGCATCCGCTGGCCCAACAGCCAAACAGAGTGAGTACATTTTGCGTTTTCAGCGTCGCAGGCGTTCTCCCGCCACATGCTGACATGTTTATGAAATTCTTAATGAATTTTCATTTCATCTTCCAAACACACACGTATGTGAATATATTCACAGGTAAAGACATACATACACATGCATTTATAGACATGCCCGCTCTGCGAAAAGTGTAAATTTTATTAAAATCGCGTTCTTGATGTAATGACAGATCGACTTATGGAAGAGTGTGTGCAACATACATGTGTGAAAGTATGTTTTCATTGTGCTGGTTCTGTGTTTCAGTATTACTTTTGTAAGTCTTTCATGTGTTTATAGTATATAAAGGATATAGTTTATGGATCGTACCGAATTACATGTAGACCTTCGTACATATTTACATTATCGGTCGTATTTGCATCAGACCTTGCAAGAACAGAAAATTGCTTCAGTTTAAGTATGTATCAAAATATTTTGGGCAATAAAGTAAAAACGTAGTTAACGATGAAATTTTTCGAATATGAGAATAGATTAGTATACAAACAACTACAATACATATTATGTGTCTGTATTCGCATTTATCTACGATATTTGATCCCACATACTTCATATGTAATTTAAAATTTTGTTTCAGCAATCACAAGTAGATATACCAGCTGATCGAAATTTGACTCGGACTGATTTTGTATTTCCAATGAAATCGCGGCTACGGAATATTTAAAATTTTGCAAAATTTTTAGGCAATCGGCTTTATCGCTAGGACAAGTAGTTGAGGGACATAAAGCATTCTGTGAAGTCAACGAATGGAGCTTGGGAATAGAGGACCTTAACATCTCTTATGGATCGACTCTACACATTTTGGTTAATGTTTTGAGGTCTAAAGCTTTTGTAAAAATGACGGCGAAATGAGGTCAAAGAAGAAATGCTCGATCTCGACGGAAATATATGTTTGAAAACGACAGCGAATATAGGTTTTTGTAACCGTACCGTATATTCATTAAACACGTCGTTACTGTCTAACGATCTAGCACACCAATGGTACATTAAAACCCGAAAATTAAAATTCGCTTGAGGCGCTGAAGCCTGTCCCAACCGAGGCTTATAACCAGTGTATAAAATTGGATTAAGCGTTGGTAGGCTGGTATTGGCTAAGGAACCTATTTTGAAGGCGGTAATTGAGTAACAGTAACATGCGTGAAATCAAAATGTTTTTGTCAGTCCAACAAAACTTTGATCAGTAGGTATATTTCCAAAAGTAGAGCACAAAAGCTTCTCTATGAGATTGGTTTGATCAATTTGATAAAATTAAGCTGTCACACTTTCGCACATACACAAAGCTTTACAACATATAACTAGAACTAGAAAGCATAAGTAACTTGGAATGTCTGACATATATTTGTTTTGTACACACCCCCAGCCCCTACGAATATCACGCCTAATAGCGATTATTTGCCAGATATTTTACTGCAAAAACTATTTTATGCTAAAATATTCATTTCCTAATATTCCACAGTTAAACGCTGTGTTAAATGCATTTGCCATCACCAGCCAGTGTTGACTGTCTGGCGGAGTGGTGCTCGTCTGGCTCATTACGATAATGTTCTCATGTCCTCATGTCACAGCGCCTGATGCCCGGGCTTAGGCACAAAAATGCTCGTAGCACAGACAGGCGATAATCTGACATGGAGCTCCAAATATCGTGACAATCGGCGTGCCCACAAACTAATCGCTTCAATGTCAACTCATTTCGCCACGTCAAGAGCCGGCTACGCTGCAAACTTGACTCACATAAGCCCCTTCAAGCACACAAGCTCATTTGGTTGGTATGTATGTGAGTGTGTCCAATGGCTAATATAAAATGCACCATGTGTGTATAGGTTGTGGTTTTTGTGGTGAATACTCGTGTGTATAGGCGTGTAATTAAGCGCAATGTATCGCTATTGAAAGTAATCCCTTCCTCGATAACCGCCAGCAATCAATACACATATTACTACATATCAGCGGGCATCCATTGAGCCACACATACATACGTACGTACAAACGGTTGGCGGCTAAGCTACTGGTAATGAGTCGGCAATTCGCTTTATTTGTGCGTTAGAAATAATTGATTGTGGCTTAATGGATACACATGCAGCTATACATACATACTCCACCATAAACACCAAGTACATACAAATATTCCTATTCATTCACCACCAAAGTATAATTTGGTAGACAAATATAGGCGAAGGTAATTTGATATTGAAGAAGGCGTACTTGAATTTCCACACCTAAGCAAATAATTTCAATTGAATGCAACAATTGATAGTTTACATACGGAACTAAATACATTTACAGAATAGATCAATATCATAAAAAATCAAACATATTAAGGAAACTAATCGCCAGAAAGGAAACAGCTACTTGCCATATCTTTTACTTATGAAAAAATTACTTGCGCTTTTTACTTTTTTCGGAAATACTTTTTTTATTCGACAATGCAGTATGAAGTCAATGCAATTCTCGGTAGCCCTACAGCGTTTCTTTATCGTGACTTCGACTCAGCATAGTGGCTCTGAACAGTTTAGTATTAATCAGTAGACTTTTTGAAGTGAAGCAATTGATTTTCACATTTATTAATCTGATTTGACATAAATTTTCTAACTTAACACGGTCTACTAAAATAGTTCTATCTTCGTTTGAAAATTCAGATGTGCAGTCAAAAGCTTAAAAATCCTCTCCAAGTTCTTAAATTTGTAAATTAAAAAGAAACAAAACTATCGTGTTCTATGATGAAGTTAAGTATTTATTACATTGTAATCCTCACTGCTTTCATATATGCTAATATTTTATAAAACCTAGAGTTCCACAAAAATCCCTAAATATCCCTTTTTTGTATTTTTCTAATTTTTGTAAAACTAAATTTTTCACTCAGGTACATAGATCTGGATCGCAGCAATCAAATCTGGATCAGCTCAACTGAATCGCATGTTAAGATGAATCAAACCTTTCAGAATAGACTTCGTCGCACCATAGCAAGTGCACAACGTCTTTCACTGAGACTTAAAGATGTCCACTCTAAGAGAGGTATCAACAGCATTGAAGTCTCATAAAATACAACCTACTATATCTGCCTCTACAATTGAATTAAACTCAAACTTTTAAAATTCACCACTAGATCTGCCATTAATACTAAACTATTGTCAATTTAAAACTAAACAGAAGTGTATTTGTCAAGAAACTTCTTTATTCTCTACATAATTAGACATATTTGAAACGTAAATGATAATTTAAAAAGAAAGGTTCTAACAAAAAATTGTATGAAGAATTAACTGATGATGTTTTAGTTGTTGTGTTCTTCTCAATGATTTGTTTGCACCCTTTGAAGCAATCAGATACAAAAAAGAAATGAGTTTCTGTGGAATCATGCACCATGAAGTTTTGACGAGTGCTACAAAATCTTTTTCGGCTATTCAGAACTAAACTAAAGTGCGTTCTAAAACTTATGTGAAGTAGATGTTACAGCCTGTGAGCGTTAAGAAAGCAAACGTAGGAAGCTAAAACGATAATTCGAAGGTAGCAAAGTGTATTTTCACCAGCAGTTTTTTCTTTATATCGTGTGTCTAGCAATTTAAACCTATTTTCAGTCAAATGAGGCAAAAATTTCGTTCACTTTCGATCAATTTACCAAAACTATTAACATTTTACTGCAAAGGTTTGAAGAGAAAGCAACACATGTTCCCAAAGAAATGTGAAAGAAAATCATAAAAAAATCTAATTTATTTTTTATTTTTAGTAATAAAAATAATTACTCGAAAAGGGCGCAAAACTGCAAGGCTTGTATACAAGACATTCACACGAAAACCAGTAAATCTTAAAGTCGCTTCAACACCTTGTCATGCAAAACTTCTGTAAAAAGCAACACAGAACACAAAATAAGACGGAACGGTTTTGACTTCACATGCAAACACTACAAAAGCACAAAATGATTGGAAAAAGGTCACTGCGAAGCATCGAGGAGTCAAACATTCCATGCGTTTAGATTTATGTCGAAGACAACTATTATGCAAGAATGGAATGTTGGACGACGTACAGAAGTCACAGAGTCTGGAAACACACGCATACTAATGCTGGCACATCTAAGTTCAATGGCATGCTAATGGTATTTGTTGGTATGAACAGATTTATGTCGACGCCGAGCACACATTCACACATACCTAGATCGGCGTAACAAATCACCCGAGCTGTTGCTTGCTCGGGGCACTTACACTGCTGACGGAAGTGGGCATGAAAGCTGCTTACAGCATTGACGTTCGAGATGTGAAAAGGCGACGCATGTTCATTAACACTAATCACATGCATACATATGTCCGTACATATTTGTAAATTCAAAGAAAACGAATGACAAAATCTGGCCAAAGTTGGCAATGGTACAGCCATCAACAGTCAACACACAAAAAACCAACTCAAGGGGAATGCGAAAATAAATCGTGCGCACATACGCTAAGAATGGCAAAAAACTGTTTGGTGAAGGTTGGAATAACGTCCACTTACAAAAACAATAGATCAATACGCCAATGAATAAAATGATAAATTTTGTCAGGCAGGCAGCGGCAGCAGGCAGCAGGCGGCAAGCGACAACAATTGACAGCTACTTGTAAAACAATGAAAACACGACAGCCAACAACCAACAGCAAACAGCAACAGCCAGCAAAAACGCCACAAAGAGAGAGCAGAAACACTGAAGATGAGCGTGTATAAATAAATAAATAAGAAGGCACAAGTAAATAAAGTAAAATAAAATATCACAAATTTATGTTGTTAACTTTTTTATGGCCGGCGTGTTTTTGTGTTGCAACATGCTGCCAGCGACGCCTCTAATTTGGCATGCACATTACCGTTTTTGTTGTTGTTTATCTTGCTTTTGCTTTGTTTTGCCACTGTCTCAAGTCGTCGAAAAGCACCTAACTTGTTCAATAAAAACATGGATATTGTCTAGACCGTAAAACATTTGTGAGCGTCGTTTATTCCACTCATACACATGCATCCAAGCACAAGTGTCTTCAGCTAAATATCGCCTCGAGTGGAAAGCAAGAGAAATGTCTGAAGCTTGGCGTTGAGTGCCCATTGCTAGTGACAAATCCAATCAAAATTAATTGAATGCCAATGCCACTTAAGGTTCCCGATTGCCTTCCAAATTTTCTATAAGCACTCGGCTAATTACACTCACTTTTGCGAACCTTTTGAGTGGTCTCAGCCGCCGCCGTATATCCCTCCAACGCTGGAAATTAGCAACAGTTCGTCGCGACTTTTCGATTGCTGACTGCTGCGTGGTGGAAAGGCTGTTTTCGGTCGACCGTTTTAAGATAATCAATCAAAAATGTCGTGGCAAAGAAGCTGCTTTTGCTTTTAGCAATGGCAACTTCTAGACTTCAATAATTATTAGAATATTTCAACCCAATCAGTTGATTTTAAGTTGTGGTGTAAGTTCAAAGTAAGTTAAGAATGTGTGAAATAATGCCTTGGAACGTCATATCTTAATATGAATTTGAAAAAGTCACTTCGTATTTCGTCAATAGATGTCGTTGCTGTTGTATATCTCCATTGCTAGGAATCACATTGTGTTATACCATTTAAGTTTGATTTAACCAAACAAAAATTAAATTCATAGACGTTGAAAAAAGTTACAGCTCTTCAAAAATGAGTGAAAAAGGAAGCCACCAATGGAATTTGTGAAGTTTACGGAGACGATGCTGTATCAGTTCGTGTAGCATAACAATGGTTTGCTCGCTTCCGTTCTGGAAATTTCGAAATTTCGATTTACATTGATGGAATAATGTCTCCAGCGGAAAAATTGCAAAAATTGGTCTACCAAAATGGTATATATTTGTTTATTTATTTATTATAATATGTAAAAAAAATAATAAGTTGAAGTATGATTAGAAATACGAAAAACATTTTTTGCCTCTTTATTGGCATAGACACCGCCGGAGGATGGAGTCATGTGTAGAAATTCACGCAAGTAAAGAAAGTTCTCTGAGCCCTATTCACAATATAACCTAGGTGAACTAAAATATATACAAATAAAAAGTGAGGAGTTTATAATAAATGGAATTAATGCACCTTTGGCATAAGCGTCGGAGGTCTGAAGATCAAAAAAACGTTTAATGGAAAACTATATTTAGCCTGTTTATCAAAGAGAAAATTGCTAAAAAAATAACATGTCCAAAAACATTTTAATAAAACAAGGTAACAATAGCCAAAGCGAGTTGTTAGTGTAGCTCAAATAAATTAATAGTCTACCTGTTTCTAAGCTCTCCTTCGATATAACAAGTCAACTCTGTCCGTCAATAATAATCTAAGTAAATTACAGGTTTCTCACATTACTCTCTCGTACTGCTCCTCTTTGTTAAAGCGTGGGCAGCTATGCGTCTCTTATATTTGTTCGAATTTGACATTGTAATCGGCATAAAAAACTGGCATGTAAAAATTCAAATTTATTTTCATATGGTTTTGTAAATATGTAAAAACATATATAACTTACAACGTGTTTAGAAGTCATAAATATTCTATCTTAAATTAAAATGTGTAACTAAAATTAGTTAAAAGTCGATCCAAAACCGCCGCTATAGCTTTAAACAAAATCAGTGTATTAAGTAATCTCAAAATACTTCAAAACTGAAAAATACCAAATCGGAATATGAAAAGCACACATAAACAACTCGAATTCCAATGCTTCAAACAGGAAAATGAAACATATAAATGTTTGAAAAGTATAATAAATATGTGTATATAACTTGACAAAGCGCACACAGCTGTTTTTGACAGTTGGAATTAACCGCTAAAGCGACACCGACGAACGCACGAACTTACGAAAGCGACGAAATGTAAAACGACACCAAAAATAAGCAACTCGACAGAGCAATCAATTAAAGTCAGACAGAAATCAGCGACTATTGGCGATGGATTGGAGGAAAAATTAAATTTGAGGTGAATACTGCAGGCAGCACGCAATTGTGCGTGTCGGAATGGATTTCTTACTTTGTTTCTTTCTGTTTCACTTGCAGAGTTAGAGACGCCAAATCCCATTAACTGCCATTAAGCGAAAACATCAAATTAAAACAAAAACCCCAAACTATTACGAAATTCTATTAGCATATTTTTTTCTCAAACATTGATTTATGTATATGGAATTATTATATTATTTAGTGAAGTTTTGGAAAAAAATCTTAATGTGTTGAGCTTTTTTTTTAATCTGGTTAGTATAATTATAAATTAAGCACTGTAAGATACTCACCTTCGAAGCACTGTCAGCTGATGAAGCGTCATAGAATAATATTAGCCAGCTATTATTGAGCGAATATCCTGCACTAAAACGCTTATACAAATCAGAGTAAGATCAACTTTGCTGCAGAAACCTGCCCTTCCAGTACCACTTTTTAGTCATCTGTAGTGGCTTGATTAGCGCGACCGTACGGTTTTTTGTTGCTTTCGTCGACACTTATTTGCGATGAGCTTAAT